>NC_036858.1:36218577-36265760 GCF_002910315.2 Salvelinus sp. IW2-2015 | reverse complement strand
TCATCATTTCTGATTTTTAAAATGTTTTACAGGGAAGACACAATATGTAAATCTATTAGCTAACCATGATAGCAAAAGACACCACTATTTTTCTCCACATTTTTTTCCTGCATGAGTAGCTATCACTAATTCGACTAAATAAAGATATATATAGCCACTAACCAAGAAACAACTTCATAAGATGACAGTCTGATAACATATTCATGGTATAGGATATATTTTTTAGAAAAATGTGCATATTTCAGGTATAAATCACAGTTCTACATTGCAGCTGCAATCTGAAATAGCGTTGGAAGCAGCCGGAATAATTACAGAGACCGACGTCAATTACCAAAAGAATCATCCTAAAACACTTCTGAAAATACACAGCCTACAGCAATCGAAAAGCACACAGATCTTGTGAATCCAGACAATATTTCAGATTTTCTAAGTGTTTACAGGGAAGACACAATATGTAAATCTATTAGCTAACCACGATAGCAAAAGACAATCTTTTTTTCTCCAACATTTTTTCCTGCATCAGTATGCTATCACTAATTCGACTAAATAAAGATATATATAGCCACTAACCAAGAAACAACTTCATAAGATGACAGTCTGATAACATATTCATGGTATATGGATAGTGTTTTTTAGAAAAATGTGCATATTTCAGGTATAAATCACAGTTTCTACATTGCAGCTGCAATCTGAAATAGCGTTGGAAGCAGCCGGAATAATTACAGAGACCGACGTCAATTACCAAAAGAATCATCCTAAAACACTTCTGAAAAATACACAGCCTACAGCAATCGATAGACACAGATCTTGTGAATCCAGACAATATTTCAGATTTTCTAAGTGTTTTACAGCGAAAACACAATAAATCGTTATATTAGCATACCACATGTGCAAACGTTACCCGAGCATTGATACAAGCCAAAGAGAGCGATAACGTAATCATCGCCAAAATGTATTAATTTTTTCACTAACCTTCTCAGAATTCTTCCGATGACACTCCTGTAACATCATATAACAACATACATATAGAGTTTGTTCGAAAATGTGCATATTTAGCCACAAAAAAACGTGGTTATAACATGACAATACTAGCAAACTAGCCTGAAAATGTCGGCTCCATTTTGGACAGTGATCTGGCGTAATGAATAACTAATCGTAAACTTGACTAAAAATATAGGGTGGACAGCAATCGAAAGACAAATTAGTTCTTAATGCAATCGCTGATTTACATTTCTAAAATTATCCTTACTGTGCAATACAGGGTTCGCCAAGCGAAGCTATACCAAAAAAAAATGGCGGAATATGCGTAAATATGCGTATAACATTTTTCGACAGAACAACGAATTATCATCTTAAATATTTCTTACTGTGAGGTGATCTTCCATCAGAATCTTGGGCAATGTATCCTTTCTTGGTCTAATCTTCTTTTGGTCAAAAGATGTCCGCTTGTCCGTCGAAATGCCACTAACGTTCGACCGGGACCCCGAAACGTGCCGGCGCTTCAAAGTGGATCACAAAGCAATGCCTCAAAATCGCACTAAACGGATATAAATTGCTATAAAACGGTTTAAATTAACTACCTTATGATGTTTTTAACACCTATAACGAGTAAAAACATGACCGGCGATATATAAGTGGCTAAACCAACGCTTGGAAAGAGAGCCCGTCCGACGTCCATCTTGCGTCCAGGCGCAGCGCTGGATTCACAAGATCTGTATCTTTCATCTGGTGTCTTGGACTTGTGATTTAATGATATTTAGATGCTTGTATTTACTTGTGACGCTATGCTAGGCTATGCTAGTCAGCTTTTTTACTGTGGGGGGTGCTCCCGGATCCGGGATGAGAAGCAAGTAGAAGTTTTAATCTAGGGTGTCGACTGTGCAAACCACAAGGTTGAGACAAGATGGAACAATGCTGAAWAACAAGAAAACAGGAACTGAGGAATGTGTAGGGAAAATGCTGAATAACAAGAAAACAGGAACGGAGGAATGAGTAGAAACCAACAAATCAGCTCAATCTTCACAAGCACCATTCCGGACATTTCAATCCTGAGTGCTGTGACTGGACACCACCGATAGGCTGGCAAGTTTAAACCACGCTAAGCCTCTACTGTGACAGGCCAACTCTAAAGTTGGAACTAACTCTGGAACAGTATAAAAGAAGATGTCTGTACTATTTCAGTCAGTTCTCTGCTTTACCCTGCGTGGTGATACAGTGAACCCGTATATACGAAAATTGCATTTACCATTTATCACTTGTGTTAAATAAAGATAATTATAGTATAATCAGTGACTCTGAATCACATTATATCCTGATACCAGATTTGATTGACGCAACCTTTAACATAAGTAATACGGTGTGCTATACAACAAAACTAGCGACGAGGAAGAAACGTTCTCACGTTTGTGCTCATTATCGTCAGCAGAGGCTGTAGAAAAGACGCAAAGAAAACGTGGAGTTCTAGCCAGTCGAGGGATGCTAGCTAGCTTCTGATGTCACAGCAACAAGAGCCTCAAGGGATAGGAAGAGTTTCGCTTCAGGAGACAGTGAAGTCACTGTGAGTGGGAAAAAATGTAATTAAAAAAGGGTCTGTGAGTAAGGGACCGTCTGAAAGTGTGAGAAAGAAAAATAATACATCGAAAATGTCTGCAATGGTTGGAAGTAAAGGAACATTTGATGAATCTGTGGAATAATGGAGTTCTTACACAGAACGTTTTGAGTGCTTTGTGTTGGCAAATGGAATTAAAGCAGAAGTAGTTGTACCAACATTTTTGACTGTTATGGGAGGAAAAACATTCAATCTGCTGCGCAGCCTAGTAACGCCTGAAAAACCTGGTGATAAATCATTTGATGAAATTGTGGCTACTTTAAAAGGACATTATTCTCCCTCTTGCTGTTCTACTATTTTTCTTTCGGCATGGTTYATACCTGCCTGGCGCCCGAACAAAATCTTCTTTACCCTTCTCTAATTAATACCGCTACAACTGATAATCGCAGAGAGATTCAGGTTTCATGAGAGAAATCAAGAGGAGGGGGAGTCAATCTCACAGTTTGTGGATGTATTGAAACAGTTATCTGAACACTGAATTTGGGCGATCACTGAGTGACACTATACGTGATAGGTTAGTGTGTGACATGCGCAGCGAGGCAATTCAGAAACGCCTTTTGACTGAGAGTAACTTAACATTGCAGAGAGCAATAGAAGTGAGTGTTTCAATGTAAATGGCAAATAAAGACGCACAGCAGCTAAGTGCATAAGGTGTCTACAGATTTTAAAAACAAGGCAAGAGATGGCAAGCCATGCTATCGCTGTGGGAAACCAAGTCACCAAGCAGAGGTGTGTTGGTGCAAAGACTTAGACTGCAGAAGTTGTGGGGAAAAGGGTCACATCGAATGTGCATGTAAAAAAAAAAGACACAATCAAACAAAAGTACTGAACAAATGAAAAGCGACTTCAGGGAGTACAACAAGAAAGTGCATAAAATGGAGCACACAGAGGATGAACAATGTGATACCCTGTCTGAAAGGGAAGAATCTTTGCATGTTTTGTCCATTTCAGACAATGGACACGGATACTGGGTGACACTGCTACTGGATGGAAAAGCAGTACAGATGCAAGTGGACACTGAAGCAGCCATATCTTTGCTGTCTGAGGCTGTATACAAGGAGAAACTACATCACCTCACACTACAGCCCACAAAGACCACGCTAAAAACATACACCAGTGAGATTGTTCCAGTGAGAGGAGGCATGATTTTTACTGTGGAGCTCAACAAACAGAAGGTAGTGCTACCACTCTACATTGTGAAAGGCAACCATCCATCATTGCTAGGACACACATGGCTGGAAAAGATCAAACTAAACTGGCAGGAAATTCACATTGTTGCAAAAGAGGACACAAACCTACAAGGCATATTGTGGCGGCAAGTAGCCTAATGGTTAGAGCATTGGACTAGTAACCAAAAGGTTGCAAGATTGAATCKCCGAGCCGACAAGGTAAAAATCTAATCTGTTGTTCTGCCCCTGAACAAGGCAGTTTAACCACTGTTCCTAGGCCGTCATTGAAAATGAGAATTTGTTCTTACTGACTTGCCTAGTTAAATAAAGATTTTGAAAAAATATTGAGGAAACACGTGGATGTGTTCAAAGGAYAACTTGGCAGTATGAAGGACATAACAGTTAAACTGACTGTGAAACCAGACAGCAAGCGAAAATGCTTCAAAGCTAGACCTGTCCCATACGCCATA
The DNA here is from genome assembly GCF_002910315.2 of Salvelinus sp. IW2-2015. Lineage (NCBI taxonomy): Eukaryota > Metazoa > Chordata > Actinopteri > Salmoniformes > Salmonidae > Salvelinus > Salvelinus sp. IW2-2015. The sequence continues at coordinate 36,261,513 of NC_036858.1, read as the reverse complement.
AAACCAAAAGTTGAAACTGAGCTAAACAGAATAGTCGAGAGTGCAGTATTGGATCCAGTGAATGGGCTACACCTGTTGTTCCAGTCATAAAAAATATGGATTACTCAGACTCTGTGGTGATTTCAAAGTCACCGTTAACGCAGTCTTGACTGCTGAAAAATATCCACTACCCCTCATTGACGACCTCTTTTCTGGTTTAGCTGGAGGACAGAAATTCAGTAAGATAGGCCTGACATAAGTCTATCTACAGATGCATGTGGACCAAGAGTCATAAGTACTGTTGACCATAGTGACTCACAAAGGACTATACATGTTCCCGGAGGCCTCCTTTTGGAATCACCTCACCGCAGTGCGCGCTAACCGAGGTGGCCGGGTGCACGGTGTTTCCTCCGACACATTGGTGCAGCTGGCTTCCGGGTTGGAGGCGCGCTGTGTTAAGAAGCAGTGCGGCTTGGTTGGGTTGTGTTTCGGAGGACGCATGGCTTTCGATCTTCGTCTCTCCCYAGCCCGTACGGGAGTTGTAGCGATGAGACAAGATAGTAATTACTAGCAATTGGATACCACGAAATTGGGGAGAAAAGGGGGTAAAAAWTTTATTAAAAAATAAAAATAAATAATGGAACGCAAGGCGATATTATTTGGAATGCGCGTGACCAAGATCTGGCACTCTGCCAGACCACTGACTGAAACACCTCCCATCCGGTCCCACATCACAGTAGAGGCTTCATTCAACGTTCAATAGACAACAGTCAATAGACTGTTGACATCTAGTAGAAGGCGTAGGAAGTGCGAACAGATCCATATCTTACAGGGATTTGAGTAGGCGTGAGTTGAACATCGACCAGCCTCACAATTCTCACTTCCTGTTTGGATTTATTCTCAGGATTTGCCTGCCATATGAGTTCTGTTATACTCACAGACATCATTCAAACAGTTTTAGAAACTTCAGAGTGTTTTCTATCCAATAGTAATAATAATATGAATATATTAGCATCTGGGACAGAGTAGGAGGCAATTCACTCTGGGCACGCTATTCATCCAAAAGTGAAAATGCTGCCCCCTATCACAAGTTAAGATCAAATCCCAATGCCCCTGTTCTGAACATAAAATAATGTAGAAAATCATATGTCTTGGATGAAAATCACACATTCGTCCCTAAAGTGTTAATAATAACTGTTGTCGGCGAGGTGTGAACTTGTTGCATCTAAAATCCTGTCTAGCAGGTTACACACCTGAGGCACTGGGAGGGTGTGGATAACGGGGAAATGTTCTGGTCTAAAAAACTGTCAGCTGGAAAAATCTAGAGTGAGCTGAGGAATATGAGGCGAGTGAAACCTGAAATACAGGCAGATGATGACAGAGTGAATAAATACTGCCAAGTTCAGCCTCATGGTAAAGATAAATGCCTGCTTATGGTTCACTGCTTGAAAAACTTWCTTATCAAGCATCTGCTAATATGTCCAGCTAATGTGCACTTATTTTTCAATCAAGCTCACCTTCTGCTGGTCTGTTAACCAGACAAATGGTTGAATAGACAGAATGAAAGAAAGTCTACTTTCTCTGAAGCATAGATAGACACAGCCCAACTGTATTGAAATCAGACCCACGTCACAGGTACCGATCTAGATGTCAGAACTCAGCACTGGTGTCTTTTGTTATGTCCAAAGCCATATTTCAGTGACGCGACATAGCCTACCTACACACGGCTCACAGAGCATGGTCACCTATATGAACATCATTAAAATCCATGTAAACCTTCAGTGACGCGCATCTACCTCAACACACACAAACCCAAGCATTGTTTAAGTCTCAATGCGGTCTCCTCACGTTAAAAAGAGGGAAAAGCTACACAGTGGGCCTGTTGTGTGTGAAGATCACTCGAAACCACACCAAAGGAAGTATGTTATCAAATCAGTGTGTCACCGAGGCTAGTATAGGCCTATACACCTGTCTCTTATACACATCTAGATGTGTATAAGAGACAGGGCCTATACATTGGCTCTTTCAGAGGCAGTGCGACATTACAGCTTTGGCACAGAGAGAGCACATTGCACAGTGACTGAGTTAGAGGTCTAAGCCCCCAGTGAGGCCTATTCGTGGTTCCAGGGCCCCAATGCTCCCCTCATCATGTGCCTAGCAGCCACTGATTTGGGGCTCAGAGAGGCATTATTCCTATGGGTGACACATAGAGCTTTGGGCTTTTACTAATTTAACTTGGAGAATGTGGTTAAATGTGATTTACAAGAACAGCCAAAGGAAGAACATTTGCTTGGTTTTAAACAGAACGTGGGATTAGAAACTGTTTGAGAGAATGCCAAGAGTGTGCAAAGCTGTCATCAAGGCAAAGGGTGGCTACTTTAAAGAATCTCAAATATGTACTGGAAAGAATGTCACTGAATGGAAAGATGAGACTCTGAATGGAAAGATGAGACTCAGATATATTTTGATTTGTTTAACACTTTTTTGGTTACTTCATGATTCCATATGTGTTGTTTCATAGTTTTGTTGTCTTCACTATTATTCTACAATGTAGAAAATAGTAAAAATAAAGAAAAACCCTTGACTGAGTAGGTGTTCTTAAACTTTTGACCCGTAGTGTACATCTGCCCTCAATGTTGCAGTTTTGTGGGTTTGTACAAAGATTTGACTAGACCACGATTATTCTCTAGATACATTTACCTAACTGACCCAATAACTGATAGAAACAATCAAACCCTCTTTTGCATAGCAACTCTGTTCAGTTCTTCGCCCCTCCTTTTCCAGGTTTCTCTTTGATGTTGTTAGTGTGTAGGGGAGTTCCTCCCTAAACGATCTTAACCATCATGCTCCAACTTGAGGGGTATGAAGTGAGTCTGTAGTTTGATGGCAGTCCCCATCGACTGAGGATGAGCGATCACAATTATGTAATTGAATGAAAATTATGTTTAGTAATAATAATCTACATTAATCAATCTGACTCCATTATTATGTGAATAAATTCAACAGGCGTGCTTCTCTGAGGATCTAGTTAAGGTAGCGAGCCTTGCATCACCTCTCAGTATGACTATAACGAACATGTGTCCATCTTGCAATGCTATGCAAATATTAAGAGGCTAGATTCAAATAGCTYATCCTGGCGACCAATTTCTAGCATTWAGTTATTGAGTCAAGTAGACCASGGATGTCAAGGTAAAACCCAAGCATAAACTATATGTAGTGTAAATAATATTCACCAATAGACCTGCTCAATTATGAACGTATGGTCAATCAAAGAATTACCCGATAAAACGAGGAATGCATTTGTGACTCATTTCAGGAAACTAGGCGTATGTCTGATTCAGGTAAAAACATGTATATTGAACCAGACATTGTAGTCTTTAAATAACAGTCATGGGGAAGAAATGGCGATCAACAGTGTTGTTGTCACGGAAGAAGTTGACCGATACAAAAGTTGTACACAAACAACAGTAAGGTTTTAGTAGTGCGGTTGGACGGAAGGCTTTGTCGAAGGTGGCTGCAGGGTTGGGAATGGGACGCTTCTCCCTTTCTCCATCCTTCAGGTCGTCCACAAAGATATCGTTATTTGCTTTCCTACAGGAAGAGAGTGTATAATCAGACAGGAATATAGTGACTTTAGTTTAATGTTGGTTGGTACCAAACCACAGAAGCATTATGACCTGATAAACATGTTACTGAGCAGAAAATCTAACTCAGAAAGTGGAGTAGGATAGATAAACAGCATCCTCTGCTGGACAATAAATATACCTCCCAAAATGAAGGCCTCATCCCCAACTTGCATGCCTTTAAGTTATCTTCACCCCAAATAGTTACAGTCTCTGACTCAATGTAGAAATGCTTATTTAGYGGAGGGAGATCTGCAAGGGGTCCCAAAACCATATTCTTTCAGACACTAAGAACTCCAATCAGAATACTGCCGTGTAAGAACACAGGATAATCAAGTGGAGCAACAGTTGTCAGTTAGTTGACATCTTATTGTGTGTGTGTCTGCCCCTTCATCTCCTCGTATTTCTGCTGGTTTTCCGTCATGGAGTTCCAGTCTATAGCCTGTGGAGGATTTTCATCCACAGACGCCTGCAGGGCACAATTCTACCACTTGGAGCCGCTCCTGTCTCCCCCGCCACCCCCACCTCCTCCACCCCCAAATCCTCCACCTGCTCCACCCCCAAATCTAACACCTCACCCAGGTCCTGAGAGAGAATACAAAACACACAGAGAGAAACTCTGACAATTCGGGAGCCTGGTTACAGCAGGGAAAGCCTCAATGGAAGGCAGACAATGAAAAGCTTCACAGAAATCTATACTGTAAGAACACCGACTTGATTCAGTAAAATATGTGTTGGTGAAATGCCCATCAAAACTTTATACTGAAGACATTATCAAAAAGCTATAGTTAAAGAGTATAAACAAACAGTATACAGTACCCCACTCAGTGCTCTCTCCCTTTCACAGTGGTTTAAGTGTGTTTTACTGCTGCAGAAAACCKGGGACTTTTGTCTCCGGCCACCAGCTCCTCTATCATCTCTCGGGCCTTCTGCTGCACCTCACTGCTCCTGAAGATTTGCACCTCACTTTCATAGTTCCCCTTGTTGATCTACAGCACGTACACACACAGAGGGAGGTTACCTCCACAGGGGGTCATTTGATTAGGTGTAGCGTAGAAAATGTATCCCCCAAAAAATCATACATGCTGCTACTACTAAGCAAATGCAGTGTCTAAGTTAATTTACTAAAGCTGAAGAACATACTGTTGAAGTCGGAAGTTTACATACACTTAGGTTGGAGTCATTAAAACTCGTTTTTCAACCACTCCACAAATTTCTTGTTAACAAACTATAGTTTTTGGCAAGTCGGTTAGGACATCTACTTTGTGCATGACACAAGTAATTTCCAACAATTGTTTACAGACAGATTATTTCACTTATAATTCACAGGTTAAACAATTCCAGTGGGTCCCCCCCACCCCCCCCCCCCCCCCCCCCCCCCCCCCCCCCCCCCCCCCCCCCCCCCCCCGCCCCACCCCCCCCCCTCACCCCCCCCCCCCCCCCCCCCCCCCCCCCCCCCCCCCCCCCCCCCCCCCCCCCCCCCCCCCCCCCCCCCCCCCCCCCCCCCCCCCCCCCCCCCCTCCCCCCCCCCCCCCCCCCCCCCCCCCCCCCCCCCCCCCCCCCCCCCCCCCCCCCCCCCCCCCCCCCCCCCTCCCCCCCCCCCAGAAGTTTACATACACTACATTGACTGTGCCTTTAAACAGCTTGGAAAATTCGAGAATGATGTCATGGCTTTAGAAGCTTTTGATAGGTTATTGACATCATTTGAGTCAATTGGAGGTGTACCTGTGGATGTATTTCAAGGCCTACCTTCAAACTCAGTGCCTCTTTGCTTGACATCATGGGAAAATCAAAAAATCGGCCAAGACCTCAGAAAATAAATTGTAGACCCCCTCCACAAGTCTGGTTCATCCTTGGAGCAAATTTCCAAATGCCTGAAGGTCCACATTCATCTGTACAAACAATAGCAGCAAGTAATAAACACCATGGGACACGCGGCCGTCATAGCGCTCAGAAGGAGAATGAGTTCTGTTCCTAGAGATGAACATACTTGGGTGCGAAAAGTGGAATCAGACGCAGAGAGAGAGCCGCTTGGGAAAAATATTCCTTTTTACTATTCCACAAAAAAATGGTAAGCCCGAACATCCAGGCGCAGAGAAACACTTGAAAAACCCAAAACACACACACGTAACCAAAAGACAATGCCGCACAAAACAAGGGCGGGTCAAACTCCTAAATATAGGGAAGCTCATTTACGAAAACAAAAACCACAGTGGCAACTAATAAGACAAACACAACAGACAAACGAAAAAGGGATCGGTGGCGGCTAGTAGGACGGTGACGACGACCGCCGAGCACCGCCCGAACAGGCAGGGGAGCCAACTTCGGCGGAAGTCGTGACAGAAGCCACTGCTTCCAAATCGCGCATAGAAAGCCAGACTACGGTTTGCAACTGCACATGGGGACAAAGATTGTACTTTTTGGAGAAATGTCCTTTGGTCTGATGAAACAAAAATAGAACTGTTTGGCCATAATGACCATCGTTATGTTTGGAGGAAAAGGGGGAAACTTGCAAGCTAGAACACCATCCCAACCTGAAGCCACGGGGTGGCAGTCATGTTGTGGGGGTGCTTTGCTGCAGGAGGGACTGGTGCACTTCACAAAATAGATGATCAATGAGAGGAAAATAGTGATATATTGAAGCAACATCTCAAGACATCAGTCAGGAAGTTAAAGCTTGGTCGCAAATGGGTCTTCCAAATGGACAATGACGCCAAGCATACTTCCAAAGTTGTGGCAAAATGGCTTAAGGACAACAAAGTCAAGGTATTGGAGTGGCCATCACAACACCTGACCTCAATCCTATAGAATATTGTGGGCAGAACTGAAAAAGCGTTGTGAGCAAGGAGGCCTACAAACATGACTCAGTTACACCAGCTCTGTCAGGAGGAATAGGCCAAAATTCACCCAACTTATTGTGGGAGCTTATGGAAGGCTACCCAAAACGTTTGACCAAAGTTAAACAATTTAAAGGCAATGCTACCAAATACGAATTGAGTGTATGTAAACTTCTGACCCACTGGGAATGTGATGAAATAAATAAAGCTGAAATAAATCATTCTCTCTACTATTATTCTGACATTTCACATTCTTAAAATAAAGTGTTGATCCTAACTGACCTAAGACAGGGAATTTTTACTAAGATTAAATGTCAGGAATTGTGAAAAACTGAGTTTAAATGTATTTGGCTCAGGTGTATGTAAACTTCCGACTTCAACTGTACTTCGATGTGTAGTGTCAGGGTTTGCTTCTGGCATGTCTTGCCTAAGTTTGCTAGTCTTGCCAATMAAAAAATAATTAAAGTAGTTGGCAATGTCAGTGGGTTTTGTGATGAATGAGCCATCTGATTCAATGAATGATGGAGCTCAGTTTGCCTTTTTTCCCAACATTTAATTTAAAGTGCTCCAAAGCTTTTTACTATCATTCTTTAGATCCTTTATCTTTGTTTCATGTTATAGTTTCTTATTTTTTAAATTCAGTTTAGTCAGAGGATTTCTCAATTTGCAGTATGTTTGCCGATCGGTTGTGCTGCCAGACTTACTTGCCATACCTTTTGCCTCATCCCTCTCAACCATACAATTTTTCAATTCCTCATCAATCCAAGGGGATTTATCCGTTTTTACAGTCATTTTCTCAATGGGTGCATGCTTATTAGTAACTGGAATAATCAATTTCATAAATGTGTCAAGTGCAGCGTCCAGTTGCTTCTAATTACACACCACAGACCAGTAAATATTGTTTACATCATCAACGTAAGAATCACTCCAAAAGTTATTGTATGACCTCMTATACTCTATATTAGGCCCAGCCTTTGTAACTTTGGTTTTCCTAGATATGGCTACTATATTGTGATCACTACATCCAATGAATTTGGATACCGCTTTAAAGCAAATTTRTGCATCAATAGTAAAGATGTGATCAATACATGTTGATGATTTCATTCCTCTGCTGTTTGTAACTACCCTGGTAGGTTGACTGATAGCCTGAACCAGGTTGCAGGCACTGGTTACAGTTTGAAGCTTTTTCTTGAGTGGGCAGCTTAATYAAAGCCAGTCCATATTTAGGTCACCCAGAAAATATATATATCTTGAGATCACATACATTATCAAGCATTTCACACATATTATCTAGATACTGACTGTTAGCACTTGGTGGTCTATAGCAGCTTCCCACAATAATGAACTTTAGGTGAGGCAGATGAACCTGTAACCATATTACTTTAACAGTATTTAACATGAGATCCTCTCTAAGCTTTACAGGAATGTGGTTCTGAATATAGACCGCAACACCGCCCCCATTGGCATTTCTATATTTTCGGTAGCTGTTTTAACCATGTATTGCTACCACTGTATCATCAAATTAATTATCTAAGTGAGTTTCAGAGATCAGAATATGAATGTAATCTGTTACTAGCAAGTTATTGACTTCATTAACTTTTTTTCTTAAGCCACATATGTTAATGTGGGCTATTTATAGCACTTTTCTTGGATGCTTGATTGTTTTCATTTTCTTTACTGGGAAGCTRAGCAGAAGTAGATATGCTCATGTTATTTATGTTAGTGCAGGTAGAGATGCACACAGTGGACTTTCTACTAGGGCACACCGCCTCAGTGCTAACAGRATAAKTCTGGTTCATAGGCACATGATCACTGCATACAATAGCTATGGGATCAGCAGAGGCATTCAGGGCAGTWKGAGGGACATAKATTAGGTTACTTAAATTGTGTCTTCCAATGCCGCTGGGATAATGTATATTTGCTGAAACATTATGACAACTCAGTGACACAATGGTAGGGATTAACTGAGCTGGGCTTGGGTCATGATAAATAATTATCTCAACACAGCCTTATAATGCTGTGAAAGGATCCAGGAKCCCAAATGATTTGGGTGGAACCCATCCCCTTATAAAACGAGCTATGTTTCCAGAAGGTTTCAAAATTGTCAATAAATGTTACATCCACAGAGCTACAATAGTCRCGTAGCCAGTTATGGAGAGCTAAAAGTCTGCTGAAKTGTTCAATGCCACAATTTAGGGAGGGCAGAGGGCCAGATATTATGTGGCATTTGTTGGTGTCAAGCAGTGACCCAATCAGTTCTTTAAAATCCATCTTCAGCTTTTCTGAGCTGCTCTTTAGTTTAGTGGAATGTAATGGCAAAATGTCTTSCTTAACCTAGGCTGGCTTTCAATGGCCTTGCTTTATTGTGTAGGGCACTGTCCATGGTGCTGATAGAGTGAAGCGGAGATTTCGTGTAAATTTCGTGTTTTTCTTAGTAAAAAACACACAATGGTCTCTGCATTTGAACTTTTATGTTTATTGTGGTGTAGCGTGATAAAGCAGAATTCAATATAATTCCAATGCAAGAACCAAAATGACGCCCCATGGGTATAACTACATATCGGTATGTTAAATCATAGAAATAGATACATTCTATTATGGTTTTCTTGGTCGCCTATTGGTTTTCGTGGTTGTTAATGGAACTTGGAAACATGTTTATGGTAGGCTGGCTTTGCCCCTCTAGAGTCCATGTCCGAGTGCCTGTGGAAAAATCGAATTAGCATAATAAAAAAAATCCCCATCAAAATCTGTTTTGTATGGGCTGCGTCTGAAGCCACCAATGGTCTTCCGCATCTGGGGAACCTTAAAACATCCCGGAAATCTGTCTTCTCCCAAAAACGTCTGTAGCATCCGACTGGTTTGGCCTACAAACTAATATGACCACTGAATGGAAAGATGAGACTCTCACGAACATGATGGTGTTCTCCACAAGCGTCTGAAGTTGGCACCGCTGATCTGCCAACTTCTGTCTGTAGCGTCTGAATAGTTTGGGCTACACACTAATAGGACGCCCAAGAGCCTCACAGGACTCGTCTGAAGGTAGCTCGGTACCAGTTTAAACAATTTATGGAAGTCTACAATGACTGTACAAAGCAATAGGAATACCTTTCTAATATTGAGTTTCACCCCCTTTTGCCCTCAGAACAGCCTCAATTCGTCAGGCATGACCTCTACAAGGTGTCGAAAGGGCGGCACAGGGACAGACTCCTCACAAGTCCTCAACTGGCAGCTTCATTAAATAGTACCTGCAAAACACCAGTCTCAACGTCAACAGTGAAGAGGCGACTCCGGGATGCAGGCCATCTAGGCAGAGTTCCTCTGTCCAGTGTCTGTGTTCTTTTGCCCATCTTAATCTTTTCTATTTATTGGCCAGTCTGAGATATGTATATATTTTTTTCAACTCTGCCTAGAAGGTCAGCATCCCGGAGTCGCCTCTTCACTGTTGACGTTGAGACTGGTGTTTTGCAGGTACTATTTAATGAAGCTGCCAGTTGAGGACTTGTGAGGAGTCTGTTTCTCAAACTAGACACTCTAATGTACTTGTCCTCTTGCTCAGTTGTGCTCCGGGGCCTCCCACTCCGCTGTTCTGTGTGGTTTTCTAATGATCAATTAGCCTTTTAATATGATAAACTTGGATTAGCTAACACAACGTGCCATTGGAACACAGGAGTGATGTTTGCAGATAATGGGCCTCTGTACGCTTATATAGATATTCCATAAAAGATCTGCCGTTTCCAGCTACAATAGTCATTTACAACATTTACAATGTCTACACTGTATTTCTGATCAATTTGATGTTATTTTAACGGACAAAAAATGTGCTTTTCTTTCAGCTCCGTGGCCCTGGAATTTTCCCCGTGAACATTAAAAAATTTGATGATCTACAGTCGTGGCCAAAAGTTTTGAGAATGACACAAATATTCATTTTCACAAAGTCTGCTTCCTCAGTTTGTATGATGGCAATTTGCATATACTCCAGAAAGTTATAAAGAGTGATCAGATGAATTGCAATTAATTGAAAAGTCCCTCTTTGCCATGCAAATGAACTGAATCCCCCAAAAACATTTCCACTGCATTTCAGCCCTGCCACAAAAGGACCAGCTGACAGCATGTCAGTGATTCTCTCGTTAACACAGGTGTGAGTGTTGACGAGGACAAAGCTGGAGATCACTCTGTCATGGTGATTGAGTTCGAATAACAGACTGGAAGCTTCAAAAGGAGGGTGGTGCTTGGAATCATTGTTCTTCCTCTGTCAACCATGGTTACATGCAAGGAAACATTACTTTTTTGAAAATGTATTAAAAATAGAAACACTTATCTCACATTTACATAAGTATTCAGACCCTTTACTCAGTACTTTGTTGAAGCACCTATGGCAGCAATTACAGCCTCGTGTCTTCTTGGGTATGACGTTTGTAACGATGACGCTGGGAGTCAGGAAGCAGGTGCAGGTGGTGAGTTTAATAATAATAACGAAGCGTCTGGACATGAACACAGAACCAATACAGCCTGAAGAGTGATGCTATGGACTGCTAAATAAAGCGGGAGTAATCAGGGTAGTGATGAAGTCCATGATGGGGCGCAGGTGTGCGTAATGAGGGTTGCCAGGTGGGCGTACAGTAATGATGGGTTGCCAGGACCGGTGGTTAGTAAATCGGCAACTCCGAGCGCAGGAGCGGGTGAGCGGGAGTAGACGTGATAACGCTACAAGCTTGGCACACCTGTATTTGGAAATTTTCTCCCATTCTTCTCCGCAGATCCTCTCAAGCTCTGTCAGGTTGGATAGTGAGCATTGCTGCACAGCTATCTTCAGGACTCTCCAGAGATGTTCGATCGTGTTCAAGTCCGGGCTCTGGATGGGCCACTCAAGGACATTCAGAGAAGCCACTCCTGCATGTCTTGGCAGTGTGCTTGGGGTTGTTGTCCTGCTGGAAGGTGAACCTTCACCCCAGTCTGAGTTCCTGAGCACTCTGGAGCAGGGTTTCATCAAGGACCTCTCTGTACTTTGCTCCGTTCATCTTTGCCTCGATCACGACTAGTCTCCAAGTACCTGCAGCTGAAATCCCCACAGCATGATGCTGCAACCACCATGTTTCACCGTAGGGATGGTGCCAGGTTTCCTCCAGATGTGATGCTTGGCATTCAGGCCAAAGAGTTCAATCTTGGTTTCATCAGACCAGAGAATCTTGTTTCTCATGACCAGAGTCCTTTAGATGCCTTTTGGTAAACTCCAAGCGGCCTGTCATGTGCCCTTTATGGAGGAGTGGCTTTCATCTGGCCACTCTGCAATAAAGGCCTGATTGGTGGAGTGCTGCAGAGATGGTTGTCCTTCTCCCATCTCCAAAGAGGAACTACGGAGCTCTGTCAGCGTGACCATCGGATTCTTGGTCACCTCCCTGACCAAGGCCCTTCTCCCCCGATTGCTCAGATTAGCCGGTCGGCCAGCTCTAGGAAGAGTCTTGATGGTTCCAAACTTATTCAATTTATGAATGATGGAGGCCACTGTGTTCTTGGGAACCTTCAATGCTGCAGACATTTTTTGGAACTCTTCCCCAGATCTGTGCCGTGACACAATCCTATCTCTACGGACAATTCCTTCAACCTCATGGCTTAGTTTTTGCTCTGATAAGCACTGTCAACTGTGGGACCTTGGACAGGTGTGTGCCTTTCCAAATCATGTCTAATCAATTGAATTTACACAAATGGACTCCAATCAAGTTTTAGAAACATCTCAAGGATGATCAATGGAAACAGGATGCACTTGATTTCATTTTCGAGTCTCATGGCAAAGGGTCTGAATACTTATGTAAATAAGGTATTTCTGTTTTTATTTTTAATAAAGTAGCAAAATTCCTAAAAACCTGTTTTCGCTTTGTCATTATGGGGTATTATGTGTAGATCGCTGAGGATTTCCCCCCCATATATATATATATACTGTATATACAGTGGGGCAAAAAAGTATTTAGTCAGCCACCAATTGTGCATGTTCTCCTACATAAAAAGATGAGAGAGGCCTGTAATTTTCATCATAGGTACACTTCAACTATGACAGACAAAATGAGATTTTTTTTCTCCAGAAAATCACATTGTAGGATTTTTAATGAATTTATTTGCAAATTATGGTGGAAAATAAGTATTTGGTCAATAACAAAAGTTTATCTCAATACTTTGTTTATATACCCTTTGTTGGCATGACAGAGGTCAAACGTTTTCTGTAGTGTTTCACAAGGTTTTCACACACTGTTGCTGGTATTTTGGCCCATTCCTCCATGCAGATCTCTCTAGAGCAGTGATGTTTTGGGGCTGTTTCTGGGCAACACGGACTTTCAACTCCTCCAAAGATTTTCTATGGGGTTGAGATCTGGAGACTGGCTAGGCCACTCCAGGACCTTGAAATGCTTCTTACGAAGCCACTCCTTCGTTGCCCGGGCGGTGTGTTTGGATCATTGTCATGCTGAAAGACCCAGCCACGTTTCATCTTCAATGCCCTTGCTGATGGAAGGAGGTTTTCACTCAAAATCTCACGATACATGGCCCCATTCATTCTTTCTTTACACGGATCAGTCGTCCTGGTCCCTTTGCAGAAAAACACCCAAAGCATGATGTTTCCACCCCCATGCTTCACAGTAGGTATGGTGTTCTTTGGATGCAACTCAGCATTCTTTGTCCTCCAAACACGACGAGTTGAGTTTTAACCAAAAATTTACTATTTTGGTTTCATCTGACCATATGACATTCTCAATCTTCTTCTGGATCATCCAAATGCTCTCTAGCAAACTTCAGACGGGCCTGGACATGTACTGGCTTACGCAGGGGGAACCGTCTGGCACTGCAGGATTTGAGTCCCTGGCGTCGTAGTGTGTTACTGATGGTAGGCTTTGTTACTTTGGTCCCAGCTCTCTGCAGGTCATTCACTAGGTCCCCCGTGTGGTTCTGGGATTTGCTCACCGTCTTGTGATCATTTTGACCCACGGGTGAGATCTTGCGTGGAGCCCCAGATCGAGGGAGATTATCAGTGGTCTTGTATGTCTTCCATTTTCCTATAATTGCTCCACAGTTGATTTCCTTCAAACCAAAGCTGCTTACTATTGCAGATTCAGTCTTCCCAGCCTGGTGCAGGTCTACAATTTTGTTTTCTGGTGTCCTTTGACAGCTCTTTGGTCTTGGCCATAGTGGAGTTTGGAGTGTGACTGTTTGAGGTTGTGGACAGGTGTCTTTTATACTGATAACAAGTTCAAACAGGTGCCATTAATACAGGTAACGAGTGGAGGACAGAGGAGCCTCTTAAGAAGAAAGTTACGGTTTGTGAGAGTCAGAAATCTTGCTTGTTTGTAGGTGACCAAATACTTATTTTCCACCATAATTTGCAAATAAATTCATAAAAAATCCTACAATGTGATTTTCTGGATTTTTTTTCTCATTTTGTCTGTCATAGTTGAAGTGTACCTATGATGAAAATTACAGGCCTCTCTCATCTTTTTAAGTGGGAGAACTTGCACAATTGGTGGCTGACTAAATACTTTTTTGCCCCACTGTATACAGTGGGGCAGACTAAAACTATGACTTATTGACTTAACCTTTCTAGGACACACGCTCCGCTAGCGGAACCCCCCCACAACATTCCGCTGAAAAGGCAGCTCGGGAATATTTCTAAATTTTTTGGGGGGGAAATATGTAACTTTCACACATTAACAAGTCCAATACAGCAAATGAAAGATAAACATCTTGTTAATCTACCCATCGTGTCCGATTAAAAAAATTCCTTACAGCGAAAACACAACATATGATTATGTTAGATCACCGCCAAGTCCAAAAAAACACAGCCATTTTCCCAGCCAAAGATAGCAGTCACAAAAAGCAGAAATAGAGATAAAATGAATCACTAACCTTTGATGATCTTCATCAGATGACACTCATAGGACATCATGTTACACAATACATGTATTTTRTGTTCGATAATGTGAATATTTATATCCAAAAATCTTAGTTTACATTGGCGCCATGTTCAGAAATGCCTCCAAAATATCCKGAGAAATTGCAGAGCCACATCAAATAACAGAAATACTCATCATAAACTTTGATGAAAGATACATGTTTTACATAGAATTATGTTCTTAACTCATTGTGCAACATTATGGGTAAGCTTCGGCCATCGTATTTTAGCTAAAAAATATATATTTCTACAGGTGTGGGCTTTAAATTGTTACCCAGAAATGATTTGATATTGAGATTAAAACAAACAGCTGCGTTGGACATTACATTACCAAAAGTATGTAGACACCTGCTCATCTAACATCTCATTCCAAAAATCATGGGCATGAATATGGAGTTGGTCCCCACCTTGGCTGCTATAACAGCCTCAACTCGTCTGGGAAGGCTTTCCAATAGATGTTGGAACATTGCTGCGGGGACTTGCTTCCATTCAGCCACAAGAGCATTTTTGAGGTCAGGCACTGATGTTGGGCGATTAGGCCTGGCTCGCAGTCGCCGTTCCAATTCATCTCACAGGTTTTCGAGGGGGTTGAGGTCAAGGTTCTGTGCAGGCCAGTCAAGTTCTTCCACACCGATCTTGACTAACCATTTCTGTATGGACCTCGCTTCATGCACGACGGCATTGTCATGCTGAAACAGGAAAGGGCCTTCCCCAAACTGTTGTCACAAAGTTGGAAGCATGAATTGCCTAGAATGTCATTGTATGCTGTAGCATTAAGATTTCCCTTCACTGGAACTAAGGGGCCTAGCCCAAACCATGAAAAACAGCCCAGAACCATATTCCTCCTCCACCAAACTTTATAGTTGGTACTGTGCATTGGGGCAGGTAGTGTTCTCCTGGCATCCGCCAAACCCAGATTAGTTCGTCGGACTGACAGATAGTGAAGTGTGATTCATCACTCCAGAGAACGCATTTCCACTGCTCCAGAGTCCAATGGCGGCGAGCTTTAACACCACTCCAGCCGGCGCTTGGCATTGCGCATGGTGATCTTAGGTTTGTGTGCTGACGTTGCTTCCAGAAGCAGTTTGGAACATGGTAGTGAGTGTTCTAACCGAGGACTGACGATTTTTAAGCGTTARGTGCTTCAGCACTCGGCGGTCCCGTCCTGTGAGCTTGCGTGGCCTACCACTRTCCACTTCACAATAACAGCACTTACAGTTGACCGCGGCAGTTCTAGCAGTGCAGAAATTTGATGAACTGACTTGTTGGAAAGGTGGCATCCTGTGACGGTGGCACGTTGAAAATCCCTGAGATCTTCAGTAAGGCCATTCTACTGCRAATGTTTGTGTATGGAGATTGCATGGCTTTGTGCTCAATTTTATACACGTCAGCAACGGGTGTGGCTGAAATAGCTGAATCCACTAATTTCGAATGGATGCCCACATATTTTTGTGTATATATAGTGTATTTCTGTCTCAGCATAGGTATATACTGAATGGTGTATTCTTCGCCTCTGCCTCTCCTCTCTGCTAGGCTAATATCTACTTTAAGTGACAGCCCTTTCCAAGGTACATGGCTGCACAGCTTTCTGTTGGCTGTATATAATGCAACTTGGTGTGGTTATATTTCATTCAATACATCCAGACCAAAAAGACAGTTTCATGTTTGTCGTTTATTTACATATGATATTATAATTCATGTAGCATTTCTCATCCACAGAGATTGTCATCTCTGTTATGTGCATTTTAATACATTTATTTGAAAGAAATCAGAATGTTAACATTATCAAGCATGTATTTTAAGGCCAGTTTTGTGTAATAAATTCACTGTATGAGTGGTAGGGAAAATGTACTGTAGTAGATTTGCAGACATTGAACGTGTGTGTTATCCTAGTTTCAGAAACTGGGCTTACATCTGCATGAGTTCTTCTAGTTAGGCACTGTAGCAACYTATGCAGCCTAGTGGAGAAAAAAATAGATATCATCATATATAAATGCTAAAAAGGCACCGTTAAGCTTTTGGGTCATTCTGTATGATTTAAATCGTTTTCTGACTGCACCCCTTTAGATTGAAACTGCACACTTTTTGATTTGAACTTTCATGTTTGCCCATGGTGGAAGTGGTCAGAAAATGACTTTTTGGACRTGAATGCATGAATGCCAAAACATTCAGGAGGTACTCAAAGTTGATCCATTTTGCATAACCCACATTACCATGTCTTGATCTCTCAAAAAGATAAAACGGCTAAGTTTAATGTAATTTGAAAGCTTACAAACGGGGTTGTCAAACTATTCTATAATTTATTGAACATTTGTTTTAATTAAACAATTATGTTCTTTAAGTTTTAATTTCTATTATCTAAAAACACATCAACTCTGATTTTCTCATTTTCACTCTTGGCATTCTCTCAACCAGCATCATGAGGTAGTCACCTGGAATGTATTTCAATTAACAGGTGTGCCTTCTTAAAAGTAAATTTGTGGAATTTCTATCCTTCTTAATTCGTTTGAGCCAATCAGTTGTGTTGTAACAAGGTAGGGACGGTATACAGAAGATAGCCCTATTTGGTAAAAGACCAAGTCCATATTATGGCAAGAACAGCTCAAATAAACAAAGAGAAATAACAGTCCATTGTTACTTTAAGACATGAAGGTCAGTCAATCCGGAACATTTCAAGAACTTTGAAAGTTTCTTCAAGTGCAGTCGCAAAAACCATCAAGCGCTATGATGAAACTGGCTCCCAGAGGACCGCCACAGGAACGGAAGACACAAAGTTACCTCTGCTGCAGAGAATAAGTTCATTAGAGTTACCAGCCTCAGAAATGGCAGCCCAAATAAATGCTTCACAGAGTTCAAGTAACAGACACATCTCAACATCAACTGTTCAGAGGAGACTGCATGAATCAGGCCTTCATGGTCGAATTGCTTCAAAGAAACCACTACTAAAGGACACCAATAATAAGAAGACTTGCTTGGGCCAAGAAACACGAGCAATGGACATTAGACCGGTGGAAATCTGTCCTTTTGGTGTGATGAGTCCAAATTTGAGATTTTTTGGTTCTAACAGCCGTGTCATTGTGAGACGCAGAGTAGATGAACAGATAATTCCCACTGTGAAGCATGGAGGAAGAGTTGTGATGGTGTGGGGGTTCTTTGCTGGTGACACTGTCTGTGATTTATTTAGAATTCAAGGCACACTTAACGAGCATGGCTACCACAGCATTCTGCAGCAATACTCCATCCCATCTGGTTTGCGCTTAGTGGCACTATCGTTTGTTTTTCAACAGGACAATGACCCAAAACACCTCCAGGCTGTGTAAGGGATATTTGACCAAGAAGGAGAGTGATGGAGTGCTGCATCAGATGACCTGGCCTCCACAATCACCCAACCTCAACCCAGTTGAGATGGTTTGGGATGAGTTGGACCGCAGAGTGAAGGAAAAGCAGCCAACAAGTGCTCAGCATATGTGGGAACTCCTTCAAGACTGTTGGAAAAGCATTCCAGGTGAAGCTAGTTGAGAGAATGCCAAGAGTGGGCAAAGCTGTCATCAGGGCAAAGGGAGGCTACTTTGAAGAATGTCAAATTTAAAATATATTTTGATTTGTTAAACACTTTTTTGGTTACTACATGATCCCATATGTGTTATTTCATATTTTTGATGTCTTCCCTATTATTCTACAATGTAGAAAACAGTAAAAATAAAGAAAAACCCTTGTGTGTCCAAACTTTTGACTGGTACTGTAAATGAACATGAAAAAAAATCTGAGTTGACGTGTTTTTAGATAATTTATGTTAAAGCTTAAAAAAAGGACATCATTTTGATTTTAAAAGCTTCCTTTCAATATAACATATACCAGTTTGATAACCCTGTTTMTAAGCTTTCAAATGATATCAAACTCAACCGTTTATCTTATTCAGTGATGAAGACATGGATGCCTCATGGTAGGGTGGGGTATGCAAAATGTGTCAACTTTGAGCATCTCTAGATTCTGAATGTTTTGGCATTCAGGTCCAAAAAGTCACTTTCTGACCACTTCTCACATGGGCAAACATGTATGGAAGGTTTCGTTCAAATCAAAAGGGGTGCATTCAGAAAGGGATTGAAATCATATGGAACGACCGTTTCCAGAATAAACTGAGGGAAATGAACCATTAATGTCAGTGAAGTAAATTTTATATCACTTCAGACCAAGCGTGAWATTATGAAAGAGTTCATACTCCATAGTTATCCAAGTGGATTCAATATTCAGTCCTGCCTCCAATGCATCTGTCCTCTGTACAAGTATTTCCTGTCTGTGGCACATTTTTTTGATTATGTATCTGGAAAACATTTCATCACAGAGAATAAAACCACCAATCACATATGCAGGTTCCAAAGTCTCCAAACAATTGTGCTTTCAGTTGTGCATTTATCGTACCAACTCGGGCCGTTTTCATACAAAATCCCATTGTAACACACAGCTATATAGATTTTGCTGGTCACATCACACATATGAACATAACATATACACATTATACAGTATAATTGTTAATCAGCTAAGCCAATGCACGTATGCACCAATCGAAAAACGAAARAAAAACAAACATGTTGAACGGAAGCTGTCATCGTTAACTCGACAGAATACATATAAGACTGCTGTGCCTCTCTCCTTCAAGAACAAAAAGGTGCAACATAGAGAAAATAAAGATGTCTGAAACACAGTTTGTGCATATTCTCATTCAAGAGCAGTCGTCTGTGTTCAGGCTGAGTGGCAGTCAGCAGTGCTGCTGCCTCGTAAGGCAGTGGGACATGCAAACAACAGACAAATCACATTCAGAAGTTGAGCTCGTTGACAGCAGACTTGTTACCATATGTTCCATCCACTTACAACATGGCTTGTTCATTACTTTCCTGTCTGCGTATCTCTATGGACAGCATCATTAGTGATGACATTGGTTGGACAGTAGACACACAAGACCAGTGGCCTTCTCTAGACAAAAGATCCTGTGTGCTCTATTGGAAGTGCCAGGCTTGTAGGCTCACATACCARTACTTTAAGGGGACTAAATCATGGTGGATCAGGTCATCTCTCCCTGTATTTATGATCCAACTCCTCTGACTTACTCTCACACCGCTCATCTTGACCTTGGCAAGTCTGTAACGAGTTCTGATCATTATAGCTACTGACAAAGTGTAGGCTGGCTAACCATTTGTWGAGATGTCCCCAGCCTGTCATAGACTAATGCTCATCCACTTTGAGGAGATATACTGGATTTATTTTCAAAGTTTGAAGTGTCCCCTGTCAATCAGCTGGTAACAGAAGGGAATACTGTGGGCACAWGAGCTGTAGAACAAGGAACCCTGAATTCTGTAGTGTTTATTGTGACTGACYACTGCAGTGTACCACAGCCTTGTTTCACCATATACAGTATCATAGTAGTAACTGATCTTATTTGGCTGCTGTTTGRCTTTCACTCAAATGCCTTTAAAAGTGAAAATACTGAATCCTACTGGCCTTGTCAGATTAGAGCACCCAATCAGCATATTGGATTTGTCATCAAAATCAAATGGCCACAAAAGATTGTAAAATGTATATAAAAAAAATGTTTTGACAACTTTACATCAGTAGGGTTATCTTATGTTATTATCAAATGAGTTATTGTATTATCTATTTACTACATTTTCTATATTTGGGTAATAATTGCTGACGGCTCATAATTGCCTCCCAAGGGTTTGGAGGATACATTACTGGAACATGCAGATAAACAGGTGAGATTTGGACTTATGAGGTTGGACTCAGCCATCATGACTGTGTTTCCAGGGCTAATGAAGGGGCTTGAARGCTCTCGACCCCAAAGTGCGGTTTAGACATGCAGTGGTCATGCARAGCCGAGAGAGCAAACATTAACACTATCTGACCATCCTCTCTTTTGTTCAATCTTCCTCCCCCAGTTAGTTTCT
Organism: Salvelinus sp. IW2-2015; assembly: GCF_002910315.2. NCBI lineage: Eukaryota > Metazoa > Chordata > Actinopteri > Salmoniformes > Salmonidae > Salvelinus > Salvelinus sp. IW2-2015. The sequence continues at coordinate 36,241,199 of NC_036858.1, read as the reverse complement.
CTGCTTGCTCCTGTTTTAGGAAATTCGAAATAGTCCATGCAATGATATGTATGAGAGTATAAAGGGTGCCTGAAATCTTTGATTGAAAGCAGTGAGAAACCCCCCCCCATCTCTTAAAAACAGAGTTATAATCAACATTTGCAATTCTATTTGTTGTTTGTCCAGTGAGTCCTCTTGCTGGATGGTAATATTGGTAATGTATGTGTTGGGGGGAGGGTTTATCTTATTCACTCCTATGGAAGAGTTATTTTAGTCGTACGTGGGTAGGCTGGTTGAGGGACTCTGCACTGCCCGTTGTGGGGGTGCGGGGACCAGTCAGACTGCTTAAGGACCCCCCATCTTCAGTCCGCAGAACGTCCAAGCAGCCAGTACCGTCCGCTGTGGGATGGGACAGGAAGTCACTCCCCTGGGACAGGAAATCAAACTGGTCCTCCTGCGGTTCCAGGTCACGGCRGGTGATGAAAAGGTCTGTCTCGCCCCAGTTGCTAGCGTCGGGGTCGCCATGGCAGTCGCCACTAGAACTGCTACTGTTGCCGAGGGGAGAGGACAGGTTAGGAAGGTTGTCTGCAGATGGCTGGGTGAGGTTATGTGCCGACAGGGACTTCCCCAGCCCCTGTTCCTGCTCCAAGGGCTTGCCGTCACARCCAGAGGAAAGCAGCAGCATGGGGTCCACCTCCAGGCTCATGTGCCTCCTCCAGGGGCCCTCCTCCCTCAAATGGGACTTCCCCCTCAGCTGCACCCTGCCCCAGCTATGTCCACCCTCTCTSTCCCCCTCCTCTCCATGGTCCACCCCGGAGCCCACCACCATAGAGAGGCCTYAGCTCTGCTCCAGCCTACCCCCTTGTGTAGCATCTGGGGTGGGGCTGAGGGAACGTCTTTGCTGGGGGCCCATGGGGGGCAGCTGAAGGGTGGCAGCACCAGCGGATGGTGGAGGGGGCAGGAGGTCAGGGAAGTGCGCTCGCCTGGGGAAACTACTGGGTGTGGTGAGGAGCGGGTAGGGGGTGTCAGGGGGCAAGAGAGGCGAGGGAGTGAGGGATGCAGTGGAGGCAGGGTAGGAGAGGGGGCAGGTGTTGAGGGTGAGCTCGCTGGGGGCCAGTATGAGCTGGAGGCCCCTGGAGAGATGGCCTGTTGTTGACCGGGACATCCCCCCACCACTTTCATGCCCCCCTCTGCCCTCCCCTCCCTGGGGGGAGCCAGAGGACAGGTTCTTGCTGAGGATGGAGCTCCGGTAGTCGGAGGCCTGGTGCTCCAGCTCGAACAGGGGCAGGGAGGAGAGGGTGAGGGCAGACGAACCATTTTGTAACACCTGCCTGTACACATCCAGCAGAGAGTCCAGCTTTGACTCTATGGACGTCACCTGGGCGGGGGGAAGAGCAAGAGACATGACCGTTAAAAGCAGCAATGGTTCATTGCAGTTTCTAAAAAATCTAGTTGATTCAACTAATTATTATATAGTAAAAGCCTTTTTTAGTTTACTCAACTTTTTGGTAAAATTGTTACCTGAATTTAAAATGTTTAGTTAGCTCCAACTTCATAAAACTAGTCAAAAATTGGGTTAGCGACACCCACACATTCAAATAGTGCTTTTATCATACAATGTTTTTCAACTTACGTATTTGACACATACTGACATACTGTACATGATTAGATTGTGCATGTTCATTTATACAGTAATTATTATTCAACAGGTTCTCCCCTGGGATTTTGAACTAACAACCTCTTGGTTCATGAAATTCCTATCTTCCTGCTACACCACCATGTCTGTGTCAATGACTGATTTCACCTGTATTCCTACACTTTGCACTGGTAAAAGTTCACAAGAAAAACTATTTGATTTATTATAGTGATTAAGGAGTAACATTCAAACAGAAAATCATTAAATAAGTCCATCAAATCAATGATGAGAGAATAGTCAGATGAACTGATATCTGACACACATGGGGAGGTAGCAGGACGATCAGAAAGACTTGAACCAAGAGGTTGTGAGTTCCAATCCCAGCTAAGGACATGTTGAATAATAATGACTATAAATATGTAAGTTGAAAACATTGTGTGTTAAAAGCACTGTGTGGGTGTCCCTAATTTTTCTCAAGTTGGAACTAAGTTTGGACCAGATAAAAATGTTAAGTTCAGGTAACACTTCGACCGAAATGTTTAGTAAACTAAAAAAGGCTATGTTTCAGTCACTAAATTAATTATTAGTTGAATCAACCAGATTTTTTTTACAGTGTGTGCAAGAGACACTTCTCTACGAGTACACACAAACTAATGTAATTGGCTTAATTGGTCACCTGTCTTTCCACCTTACACACACGTCCCAGCATGCTCATGTCCTCCAGAGTATCCCTGTCAGGGTGCAGCTTATCCCTGATCTTCTTGTCGATGGGGATTTGGCCCTTACCCAGTATCTGATCCACCCTGCGAMACACACACTTGTCGTATTAAACACAAAAAGTGGACAAATGGGCACATTGACCGTCACCCCAGCCTCTTCCAAGGGCACTTCCCAGCAGGCAACAGACCTAACTCTAATGGAAGCATGTCAATGTTAGAGTTAGTTAGAACAGACACACCATGAGTAGATTCAACAACCCACACTACAGAGTCACAGTTCACACAACAAAAGGCTACAGTCAAAACACAATCATACAGGGTTTCTAAACTACAGCTATAATTAGCTACAGTGCAAACTACAGTTCATGTTAAAAACAYCAATCTGCYCCAACTAGTAACTACKGCCACTCTCTGTGTTCACAAAAGTTCCACAACGAGAGATTCTTATTCGTTAGCCAATTCTTTGCAGGAGGAACATCGATTCTGTTAGATTGACAGCTGCTTCTGTATCTTTKCTATGTCCCCTAAGCGCAGCAACATGCAACATATTTGAGATAGACCTCACATTCATAGCAGCCCACGTGAAAAAATATCATAGCATACTATGATAAATACTATAGTATTCACTGTAGTGTTTTTTTGTTGTTGCAGATTTACTGTAGTATTCACTGTAGTGTGTTTAAAGTCCACAAACTACAGTGATACTGTAGTATTTACAGTTAAATATAGTATAAATACTGTAGTAAAATAAAACTGTAGTATATACTATATAATGAATGTAGTGTTTATGCGGATTCTACTATACTGTAGTATTTAATGTACTGTTTTTGTGGACTGTAGTATACTGTAGTATTTACTGTAGTGTTTTGCGGGCTGTAGTATACTGTAGTATTTACTGTAGTGTTTTTGCGGACTGTAGTATACGGTAGTATTTACTATCGTGTTTTTGTTTTATTATCTTTGACATGGAAGTGGAGGCTTTCTCCTTCAGGAAACGTACAGGAGAAATGCTAAAATAGATCATTTTCCATAACCTCTAGGTAGGTAGGACTGAAACCCTGAAACCCTACCTCTTCAAAAAGTATATTAAATAATRCRACAGCACCCCACTCCACTCGCACTTTACTTTTTTCCCCTTACTAATCAAATCTAATTTAATTTGTGACATGCGCCGAATACAACAGGTGTAGACGTTACAATGAAATGCTTACAGTGCAAAAGTATTCATCCCCCTTTTTCCTATTTTGTTGCCTTACAATCTGTAATCAAATCAAATCAAATCAAATCAAATTTTATTAGTCACATTTAAATAGTGTCGTGTTTTTGCAGACTGTAGTGTTTTTGCAGACATTACTGTAGTATTTACTACAGTGCTTTATTTGCAGATAATACTGTAGTACATTTACATAGCAGACGCTCTTATCCAGAGCGACTTACAGGAGCAATTAGGGTTAAATGCCTTGCTCAAGGGCACATCGATAGATGTTTCACCTAGTCAGCTTTGGAATTCAAACCAGCAACCTTTCAATTACTGGCCCAACGCTCTCACCGCTAGGCTACCTGCCACCCCTACAGTATACCACAGTAAGTACTACWCATGATCGAGGGACACTACAGTGTGTAGTATAGTATTCTACAGTATTCTACAGTTTACTACAGAATTCTACAGTAAGTACTTTTATATTCTATAGTAAACTTTCATGTGGGAGCTTTACTTCTACCACACATTTGGGGATATGTTACATCTGCTAGTTGAATGCTTCCATTTCTTAAGAAGCATTTTCGAACCTGCCTTTATGTCATCAGGGAGTCCAAAGCTTCTAAATCTGGGTCGATTCAGTGAAAGCAGTGTGTCCTTTCTGGTCAATATATACAGAACTATGATGCTCTAAATCTAAAGATCTAAAAAAGTGACCGGATAGTGTATATATTAGAAACTCTTGTAGTCCCTTCGGAAGCCTGTAGGTTGAGCCATCGTCGTCTCACCTTTAAACCTATCCTGCCTCTGTAGATCTACAAACACAGGCTTTGTGCTCCCTGATGGACACATGGACATAGCACCATCTCCTTTCAAACTGTCCTCTGAGTGAGGAACGGGGGATAGGATGGAGTTGGGGGTAGTGGCTAGCGGGTCTACGTTATTAGGGGTTGGTGTGGGAGGGGGGTTATCTAACCCTGGGGACRTCATCCCTGGGGTGGACTTCCTCCTGGCCTGGCTGTAATATAATTGCAGGGAGGGGGAGGACATGTTCCCAGGTTTGCTGCTCAGTGTGGGACCCAGTCCAGTGGCCAGTCTGTATGAGAGAGACATGGGGGTCAGATACAACACACACACACACACACACTCAAACACTTGAAGTGTATCAAAAAAGGACAACTACATGCACCACGTATGTACCAGCTACAATTGCATTCTTTAAAACCAGACTAGACTACCACTACTACAATCCACTACTAAACTACAGTAGATTCCACTATTTTGGCTGAAAGACACAGTGCAATATCAAGTCAATCAGGGTTATATCACTGATTCAACCGAAGACAAAAATCCTAACTCCTGAAACATTATTGTTTATTCTCAGACATTGTTAAAAACAACACCATGCAAGAGACTACAATATTTATAAAGTCACACATCGATGCACGAGATGTCTACAGTTAGCCTATTTTAGGCAGGCGAGTGGGGGGTGGGGGTGGGGGGGGGTTGCCTAACCCTGGGACAGACTTTGTTGCTGGCATGGACTTCCTCCTGGCCTGGTTGTAATATAAGTGCAGGGAGGGGGAGGAAAAGGTCTTGACTCTGGGGCTCAGCAGCTGCTGCTGAGGAGGACCCACTATGGTGTCCAGCCTGAGAGGAAGAGGTACATAGGAGGGTCAGATATACACACACACAGACAGACAGACAGACAGACACACACACACGTGAATTAAGTGGAGAAGGTGAACATAGATATGAAGGTGTGTGTGTTTATGTGTCTGTCTGTGTGTGTTTGTGTGTGTGTGTGTGTGTGTGTGTGTGTGTGTGTGTGCATCTCACCTAGTCTGTAGACTCTTGATTCTGCAGAGCATATCCAGGTGTCCTGCAGAGTACTGTTCTATCACATCTTTCACATCATACGGGCGCAGAGTTTCCTTAAACTTCTTCTTTGCTATATGAAACTTCATGATCCTGAGTGGAAAAGTTGTGAGAATCAAACAGAATCATGTCATTGTGCCATGATCTACCTGTCATCTCTTAGCCAGCCACTAGAGGGAAACAACAGCTTAACTATGCATAAACCAGTATGTTGACAAGAAGCTGACAGTTGTTACTTTAGCCTTTACCTTTTGTTTTCGGAGCATAGGTAAAATAAACATTACTCAAATACTATCACAAGAACATTATGAAACCGTAGCACATGTCATGTAAACAAAACCTGACTGAGCTATTTTGTAACCAAACCACACTAAAATTGTATTATCCCTCTACCTTAATGTACAAGTACAGCTACCGCTGAGTGAATAATATTGATGCAGGTAAGTGGCTCTCTACAGTTGGTTCATTCTGACCCCCTAATGGCTCCAGAACTGCTCCAGTTGCTCATTATCCTCACTGTATAAATGGAAACCATCATGACAGTTGAGCTGCTGTGAAAACAGTTCTGACTGAGAGGGTGTCAACCCGACACCCTGGGAAAGTCAGGGACACGTCTCCACTCCCGCTGCCCACAAAGGGGGCCTGCTGAGCAAGCAGGCTGGGCAAGGGGAGAGGGGGTCCTCTGGAGCAACAACCTGTGGGTGGGAATTGGGGTGTTGGCAGACAATCAAAATAGGACATCTTTTGACACCGCCAGAGAGAGGTGGGGGAGATGGAGAGTAAAAGGGAAATGGAAAAAGAGAGGGAGGGAGAGAGAGAAGAGGTAGTAAAAAGGAGAGTGAGGGAGGGAGATGGTGAAGGAGAGGGAGAGACAGTGCCAGTATGGTAGCCAGATGAGTAAACAGAGACATGTTGTCGGGTTCAGAGTGAGTAAGGGGCCAGATGTAACAAAAAACACCCAAACTGTTCTCCCTGAGCCATCACTGGGTTAGCAGAATCCCCTTGAAGCACWGGGCTAGAACAACATAGAGGAGGCCCATGCTCTGGATCTGTTGTAGCTAAAAACCTCAGGAGCAGAGGGGAGAGAGAGAGGTGAAGGAGCCCTGGAAGGCTCTGTTTAAGTGAAGATTGTGGTCGGGGATGCGTTTGCTATGTACACTGTTTAAAATAGTCATGTACAAAATAAATAGAATGTTTTACTAAAGATTGCGTAAGAAAACAAAAGTCTACAGTATATAGAGATCTATATAGCGATATACAGTGAGCTCCAAAAGTATTGGAACAGTGACACGTTTTGTTGTTTTAGCGCTGTACTCCATCACTTTGGATTTGAAATGATGCAATGACTATGAGGCTAATGGACAGACTGTCAGCTTTAATTTGAGGGTATTTTCATCCAGTGAACCGTTTAGAAATTACTGCACTTTTTGTACACAGTCCCCCCATTTTAAGGGAGAATAGAATGTTTCTAAATACTTCTACATTAATGTGGATGATACCATGATTACGGATAGTCCTGAATTAATCGTGAATAATGATGAGTGAGAAAGTTACAGAGGCATAAATATCATATCTCCCCAATTTTTTTTATTGTAACAGTGAGAGGTTAACATGTCTTGGGGATATGATAGTTGTGAGTCTGTATCACTCATCATTCAGGACTATGTGACTCCAAAATGACACAATACATTATTTACCATTCATTTCTATTGGGCACAAAATAATCTGAAACACAACCAAAACAAACAGCAAATGCATCCAAGTTTGTAAAGTCACAAGCTTGATATAATCATTGCGTGTTAGGAATATAGGACCAAATATAAAAATGTTGACTAAAATAAAAAAAAAAACAAAAATAAAGTACTCAACATTTTTATATTTGGTACTATATTCCTAAAACCCAATGATTCATCCAAGTTTGTAAAGTCACAAGCTTGATATAATCATTGCGTGTTAGGAATATAGGACCAAATATAAAAATGTTGACTACTTTAATACCTGTCTCTTATACACATCTAGATGTGTATAAGAGACAGGCTTACGCCCATCCAAAACAGAAACATACTTCAAGGTAACAGAGCTCACTGTTGCCCTTAGTGGCCGGTTTCTACGTCAGTATTCTATGTCGAATACTGACTTGTATCACGGGTGACCTCGCTGAAGCACTCACCTGACGGCTCTGATGACAGCCTTCAATGGAGCTGATAGGTCTTCCACGGTGACATCACAGTGGCAAACCCTGTCGCCGAATGCGTCATCATTCCCCATTCCTGTGTCCACTGAGAGACAGAAAGAGGTGTTGTGTCAAGTTATTTACTTTTTACTTTTTAGGGGGTAGATCAGCTTTAATATTGAAGATAGATTGTCGCTTCATTACAGTCTTCCGCTCCAAGCTGAAACTCAACAATATAATATGTATTTATCTTTTTCCTCAAATGAAAATTGAAATCAAATCGTTATTGGTCACATAGACATGGTTAGCAGATGTTATTGTSAGTGTAGCGAAATMCTTATGCTTCTAGATCCGACAGTGCATCAGTATCTAACAGGTAATATCTAACAATTCCACAACWAAACCTAATATCTAACAAATTCCACAACAAAACCTAATACACACAATCTAGTAAAGGAATGMGATGAGAATATAGAAGTATAKAATATATGGATGAGCAGTGARAGAGCGGCTAAGATGCAATAGATAGTAAAGAATAGATAGTGAAGGATACAGTATACAGTATATACATATGAGATGAGTAATGCGAGATATACAGTATATACAGTACATAGGCATACAGTATATACAGTACATAGGCATACAGAGGCCCATTATCAGCAAKCATCACTCCTGTGTTCCAATGGCACGTTGTGTTAGCTAATCCAAGTTTATCATTTTAAAAGGCTAATTGATCATTAGAAAACTATTTTGCAATTATGTTCACAGCTGAAAACTGTTGTCCTGATTTAAGAGGCAATAAAACTAGTCTTTAGACTAGTTGAGTATCTGGAGCATCAGCATTTGTGGGTTCGATTACAGCCTCAAAATGGCCAGAAACAAATAACTTTCTTCTGAAACTTGTCCGTCTATTCTTGTTCTGAGAAATTAAGGCTATTCCATGCGAGAAATTGCCAAGAAACTGAAGATCTCGTACAACACTGTGTACTACTCCCTTCACAGAACAGCGCAAACTAGCTCTAACCAGAATAGAAAGAGGAGTGGGAGGCCACGGTGCACAACTGAGCAAGAGGACAAGTACATTAGAGTGTCTAGTTTGAGAAACAGATGCCGCACAAGTCCTCAACTGGCAGCTTCATTAAATGGTACCCACAAAACACCAGTCTCAACGTCAACAGTGAAGAGGTGACTCCGGGATGCTGGCCTTCTAGGCAGAGTTGCAAAGAAAAAGCCATATCTCAGACTGGTCAATAAAAAGAAAAGATTAAGATGGGGAAAATAACACAGATACTAGACAGAGGAACTCTGCCTAGAAGGTCAGGATCCCAGAGTCGCCTCTTCACTGTTGACGTTGAGACTGGTGATTTGCGTGTCCRGTTTAATGAAGTTGAGGACTCTCAGCTTACTGCATGTAATCTCTGCACTTAAATAGCAAATGGAGGACGGTTTTCCCYTTGTTAATTTTCATGCCAGCCAGGTAGGCTATACTCCTGTTGTAAATAAGAAGCAATGTGCTTAATATTAGGAAAGTCGAGAAATAAATATAGTTAGCCTATAGAAAGCTGATGGGATCCTCCTCTTTTTAATAGAGGCCATCACTCAGTAATTTCATAGCCTATAGAAATGTTGCACAAGAGGAGCTTATGGGCTCTCATGAAGTGTTTGATTAGATTTTCGATTACATTTGCATTGATGTCAGAGTGATTAGAGGGACAATAGAGTGCTGYGTACCAGGCAGTTAGCAAGTTTGGTAGGCTAATAATAACCATCAGCAGCATCAGAGCTTGGAGAAGCTTAATTACCGTGACTAAACGGTCACGTGGAATTTTACTGCCTTCATGACTCGTGACCGTCAGTGTGGTGGTAAAACGGTCACCGCAACAGCCCTAGACTCTCCCCTTGTGGACTTCTTAAAAAGCACATACCGTATACAAACACCCACACTCGCACACATTCACATAAACCCACACATACGCAGACACACAGAGGCACACATCCTCTCTACTCACCCTCGGAGGGCGCGGTGCGTGATTGACTCTTGAGGCGCAGGGAGGGTCTAAAGCGTGTGCGGTCGTTGAAGCTCCAGCTCTTCTGCACCTTGGCAGGGCTGGTTCCCGTGTTAGCGCCCGCCACATCATTGCCTGGGGAACAGCGTCGATCGTTGTTGATGGATGTCTGGCGGCTCTTCATGCTCTGGCCGCGAGGGCTTGCCATCCGTACCCGCTCCTTAAAGCTCAACTTTGTACTGGAGAGAGAAAGAGAGAGAGGGAGAGGAAGAGAGACAGAGAGGGAGAGAAAGAACAAAAGCCTGTTATTATGCATTCCACCTGAGAGAAAAATGTGTCCCGACAGAGCACACTCACAGTGTAGTGCAGTGAACTGTCCTTTCCTCAAAACCAAACATGCTTACCTCATCCACAACACACTTAGAGTACCCCATCTGCTCTCTAAGAGAGTGGTCCCTAACCCCGGTCCTGAGGAACTACAGATACWGAGTCTTAATTAGAGCTAGTTTGCCACAGCAGGAAAATAATCCTGCAGCAACAGGAAATGTGAAATGTGTAGATTATAAATAATGGAAAATCAAGTCTGAAATTTCAAAATGGAAATTACAAACTTCAGAAGCCTTCTTAAACTTCAAATACACTACACATTTAAAATGTCCTGCATTGAAGGAGAGTTCTCCTGCAACAGGATGATCAAATGAAGATCCTACATCTGTATAGGATGTGTAGGATTTTTCTCCAGCCCAGCACTAAAGCAGCTGAATCAGCTGGGTGGAAACAGAAGTCTACACTCTACACAAAATAAGTTGCTACGTAGAACCATAAAGTGTACTTCATTGTCCCTACATCCAAGTGGAACCCTTCACTAATACAAGMGTTCTACCTGGAACCAAAAAAGGGTCTCCTATGGTGACAAACAAAGAACTCTTTTTATTTGAGTGTACACACATTGTAGCTCTCTGGGACCTCTAACTCTTGTGGACTACTGTTCTAGAGAGCAGTTGCAGTAGTATGACACTGACCACTGTTCTAAGACAAAGAAKATTACCAGGGAACACTGCAAGACTTACAATTCATATTGATGCAAAGAATTACTCTTCCTACTACTAAAACTGTAGGCTACTATCTCTGTGTCTCTAGGACACTTAGACCTGTATTGTGCCGATGGGCCTGTGCTTAGACGTACTGTAGATTTATGGCCAGGTGGGGGGTGCAGAGAGCCTCTACCCGTGACCCACCCTAAACACCCCCTGCAATGGCAACCGGACAAGCATGCAATGCTGTGCATCAATCAGATGGCGTGACAGTAAGCCCAATGCTCAGGCTTGATTCTGCAGGCACCAATGATCAGTGAGCCACCTCCCAGATTCAGACTAAAGTTTTTGTGGAAACTTCAGGAGGGAATATCGCGCTCCAGTAACGATAAGGAAGTTATTAACGATAACAGAGACCTTGCCTAAGCCTAGGTCAATGAAGATGCATCAATGCAGTGTGGGTTGTGTGGAAGACAGGGATCAGTGGGGTCAAGGGTCAGTCATGGTGGTTGCAACCATTTTTTATGAATTCATGCAGTGGCACCATGCAGCCAAGCTGAGGGACCTCAGCAGACCAATGGAGATCGAGATGGACTGTATATTTCAGAGATTAAGGACTGTATTAAGAGTTCAGATTTCTACACACAGAACTACTTCCYATACCCAAGGGGACCAGGATACAGTTAGTTAGGGGTTGTGTCTGATAAGGGGATCCAAGGGAGGTGGGGGTCAAAATCAACAGGCAACAGGTAACAGGCAGCAATCCCATTAGACAAGCAAAGGGCAAATACAATAGTCTCATTGAAGGGAAGGGGGTAGGTGGCAGTTTTGGGGTTCTCTCATCATCCTCCATGCACTTGGCCGTTAGAAGGCATTCCCAGAGATCATGTGACCAGGGAGGAGCGGATGCTGGGTATTGGGTACCTCCTAAATGTCCGTGTGTAATACCTTCTGAAGCGCCTCCTATTACTATGACCCTTACTAGGGGGGTAGGGAGGAAGACAAATAGAGGAGGAAGGGGTTAACACACCATGGAGTAGGAAAGGGAGGGACGAGAGACATCTGTACGGTCAATACTGTCAAAAGTTTAAACTTGCGATTATATATCTCACATTCCATGTTGTCAGTGCTGAAGCATAAATATAACTGAGGATTATATATCTGTAGGCCTAGGAGTTTACATAAAAAAATATGAAGGTTCATTTGTGGTGGTTATGTCCTTAGACTCTACACCCTTAGAAAAAAAGGCACTATCTAGAACCTAAAAGGGTTCTTCGGCTGTCCCCATAGGAAAACCCTTTGAATAACCCTTTTTGGTTCCAGGTAGAACCCTTTTTGGTTCCAGGTAGAACCCAATTGGGGTAGGGTTCAGAAGCCTTTCCTCAGAGCATCCTCCATGGAACCCAAAATATTTCTACCTGGAACTAAAAAGGGTTCTACCTGGAACCAAAAAGGGACAGCCGAAGAACCCTTTTGGAACCCTTTTTCGTTTCAAGAGTGTAGATTGTCAGAAGTCATAAGTTGTGAAGAAAAGATTCCAAAAGAGCAGAATAAGCAGACACACCCCCAGTCTCATATTCTCACACCTTCTGTATACACATACACACACGCATGCACACACGRGCGCACACACACACACACACACACACACAGTGTTTAGCTGGTTGAGTTTATACGTCTGTTTTACCAAACAAATTTGCTACTGTAAAGGAACTAATAACATCATCTAAGTTCTAAACCCTTGATGTAAGCGATGCTTAGGAAAAATGTAATTGTACAGCTAATTGTATAGTATAAATTTAAGTGCATGAAAAGATGGGGTATAATTATGATTTCAAAAGCTCTTGCATAATTGACTAAACCACAACAGAAGTTCTTTGAGAAGCCAATGAAAGCATACAAAACCCCATAACTTCTAATAGCTTGGAGAATTAAACAGGTTTGGTTTGTGTGTGTGTGTGTGTGTGTGTTGTGTGTGTGTGTGTGTGTGTGTGTGTGTGTGTGTGTGTGTGTGTGTGTGTGTGTGTGTGTGTGTGTGTGTGTGTGTGTGTGTGTGTGTGTGTGTGTGTGTGTGTGTGTGTGTGTGTGTGTGTGTGTGTGTGTGTGTGTGTGTGTGTGTACTGCGTGTGTGACTGCATCTGTGCTATGCATATTGTCTCTCAACAGAAATCCACATTTATAAAAGCTGCACTGGCATGACATGAAGAAATCCACCGTTGCCAAAAGAGCACTGTATTGTAAAAACAATAACCAAAAATCATAATTAAAGTCACAAATCTCTCTGTCTCTCCTCCCTCCTCTCCTTGTTCTTCGGCCTGCCGACTGAGACTGTGTTTGATGAGTTATATAAATACCCTTGGAATGGAAAAGTGCGTCATGGTGCAGACATGTACAGACACCGCTTTGCACATACTGTAACACACACACATATTGTAGAAACACACACACTCAACCTATACAGTGTAGAAATACACACCAGCACACACACACACACACACACACACACACACACACACACACACACACACACACAAACAGTAAGCGTAGAAACACACTCAGATACTCTCTCAAACACACAAACATGGCAGAGACAGAGAGAAACGACCGGTACTGCATTCATGGTGGCTTGGAGAGGTACACTAGAGAGCCTTTTCTCAAACCAAGACATCGACTTCCACGGCACACTGCTGATTTTCATTCTCCCCCTCTAACCAGGAACTGATTCTGACCTGGGACCCCCCGGTGATAGGAAGCTTTGGCCAAACAGTGACTTTCAAAACAATTTGAAAACAAGGGTTCAGTATCTACACTTGTAACAAACAGCATACGACTTCTTATTAGAGTGGACGTCATTTAATAAACTATTGCGCAATGTGTTTAGAGGTGAGAGCTACAAACCTGCTAGTTGTCTCGCCCTGTTCTTTCCTGTAGGTGTTAGTGAGAAAAGAGGAGAGAGAGACAAGGGAAGAGACATCAGTAGTTAATGACAGAGTCTACAGCAGGCCTGGGCAACTCCAGTCCTCGGGGACCTGAATGGTGCACACTTTGGCCCTAGCCCCAGCTAACACACCTGACTCCAATAATCAACTAATCATGATCTTCAGTTAAAAATGCAATTAGTTTACATCAGGTGTGTTTGCTAGGGATGGGGGAAAAGTGTGACACCAATCAGGCCCCAGAGGACTGGAGTTGCCCAGGCCTGGTCTACAGGGTCTCCCACCGGGACAGCGAGATGAAGATAGAGGTCAGCCAGCTTCATAACATCCTGTCTGTGTGTGTCGCATACGAGACATGATGTCAGAACATGAACACAAACAGTCAGGCYTGAAGAACACAAACCACCACAGTCAAAGCCTTGTGCAAGAGAAATGTTGTCAGCTAGTTTGCAGAACATTGCAGCAGGTGCACATGCAAGCGATGGATGTGCCACATGACCGGGCTAGGAAAGCACTGGCAAACAGAGATAGGKGATAGAAAGGTGTATGTGTGTGTGTGTCTGTGCATGTATTTCTGTGTATTTGTGATTGAATAAGCAGATGTCTGTGTTTGTGCCCACACTGTATGTAGACCTACAGAGGGCGTGTGGGTGTAGGTTTGCATGAGAGAGAGTGAGTGCAATAAAGCAGGTGATCCAGACAATATTACCAGGCTCCTTTCCTGTGCCCTTAAACATACCCTAAAGCCTTCAGAGAAAACATGGATGTCATTTCTGGACAACATTAGTTGGAAAATGTTTGTTGTACACTCGGTTTTACTTTCCATGTTTAAATGAATTAGTGAAAGCAAAGACTTTCTAAGTTTGGTTCTTTGTGTGTGGGCGCCTGGAAATATTGGACTATTTGATGACTGTGAGCCTTCAAAAAAATGACTGTAAAAGTGCTGTATCCAATGACAATAATAAATAAATAAGTATACAGAGGAATGTCAAAAGTAGTTGCTGAGCTGATTAAACTGAAAAAGACACCTGACCACTAAAAAAGCAGAGAATGAAATTTTGAAAAAAAGCTAGAAGAGCACAGAGACCAAATAGGAAAAGAGCAGAGCAGAAGCCATACTTTAGGTGTTACCTACTTTGCAGGACTGCAGGTATGCAACGCCTTCAAATGAGGCTTCCAGGTAGCTATGGAAACCGAGTTCTCATCAGCAGCATAACTACGCCAGACACACTACGTGCAGTCAACAGAAAACAAAAGAAAAAGACAAAGGAGGGAGAAGGGGGAGAAATGTTTTGTAAGACAAGGCCAGAGGGAGGGAGGGAGGGAGGGAGGAGGAGGAGGGAGGGGAGGGGGGAGGGAGAAAGGAAACAGAAAGAAACAAAAAGAGATGGATTAGTAAAACGCGGTGGTTATCGAAGGCATCATGGGGCAGGGGAGGGGGGGGGATACATGCCTGAAGGGGGAGAGGGACCTGGGTGAGTGCTGCCACGTGGCACTGAGGTAGGGACGGGCACCGTCAGTGGAGTAGAGCCGCCAAGCCGCCTGGGGTACGAGTTGACACACGCAGACAGACACACATCAACGGGAGGAATAGCGTCATGGTGAGGAGATGGGGTACACGTAATCATAAACACACAGAGGTGCACAACACATACACAGACAGACACACATATACAGTATACTGAACAAAAATATAAAAGCAAAATGCAGCAATTTCAAAGATTTTACTGAGTTAAAGTTCATATAAGGAAATCAGTCAATTTAAATAAATAAATTAGGCCCTAATCTAGGAATACAGATATGCATCTGTATTTTAAAAAGGTAGGGMCATGGATCAGTCAGTATCTGGTGTGACCACCATTGGCCTCATGCAGCGCAATACAMCTCCTTTACATAGAGTGGTTTAGGCTTTTTCATCAGGCGTTTCATCAGGCCTGTGGAATGTTTTCATCAGGCCTGTGGAATGTTGTCCCACTCCTCTCCAATGGCCGTGCAAAGTTGCTGGATTTTGGCGGGAACTGGAACACGCTGTCCTACACGTCGATCCAGAGCAGCCCAAACATGCTCAAAAGGGTGACATGTCTGGTGAGTATTCAGGCCATGGAAGAACTGGGACATTTTCAGCTTCCAGGACTTGTGTACAGACCTTTGCGACATGGGGCCGTGCATTATCATGCTGAAACATGAGGTGATGGCGGGGGATGAATGGCACGACAATGGGCCTCAGGATCTCGTCATGGTACCTCTGTGTATTCAAATTGCCATTAATAAAATGCATTTGTGTTCGATGTCCATAGCTTATGCCTGCCCATACTATAGCCCCACTGCCACCATGGGGCACTCTGTTCACAATGTTGATTTCAGCAAGCCAGGTACAGTACGGTTGAAACCGGGATTCATCCGTGAAGAGCACACTTCTCCAGCGTGCCAGTGGCCATCGAAGGTGAGCATTTGCCCACTGAAGTCGGTTACGACGCCAAACTGCAGTCAGGTCAAAACCCTTGCTTGGAAGACGAGCACTCAGATGAGCTTCCCTGAGATGGTTTCTGACAGTTTGTGCAGAAAATCTTCGGTTGTGCAAACCTACAGTTTCATCAGCTGTCCGGGTGGTTGGTATCAGATGATCCCGCAGGTAAACAAGACGGATGTGGAGGTCCTGGGCTGGCGTGGTTACACGTGGTCTGCGGTTGTGAGGCCGGTTGGACGTACTGCCAAATTATCTTAAACAACATTGAAGGCGGCTTATGGTAGAGAAATAAGCTTTTTGTGAGTATGGAACATTTCTGGGATGTTTAATTTCAGCTCATGAAACATGGGACCAACACTTTACATGTTGCGTTTATATTTTTGTTCAGAACAAAGAGGACACAATAGTGAAAGACCAGCACAAAGAAACAACAGCGATAACACATCCCTGCCAACTGAAGATATACTGGAAGTCCGTCTGTGGATAAAAAATATCTGGTTAGAAGTGTTGAGTTCCACATCAACTCAGCCATACTATACAGATAGGATAAATAGAGTACGATGCTAAATTAGTTGACTGTTTGCAGGCCTTAAAGCAATGGAAAAAGGGAGCTAAATATATGAATCAAACGAGAAGCCTAATCGTTTTTTCTGCTTGATGGCAAAATSTCTATAAAAACAAGATATGTGTGTTTGTGGAGTTTATTGTCTATGTTGAGTTGATGGTGTATTTTAATAGTCCGGGTCTTGTCTGTTAGGATGAGCTTTGGCGTAGAGGTAAATCCACCCTGGGAATAACTCTGGTGGAAACAGCTCATAAATATCAGCCCTGTATTGCCTTTGGACCTGAGAGAGGACAAAGAGTCTCAGCTACGGTTAGATATCAAATGCACACACACTCACACACAAAAACACACGCGCACTCACATATTATATGCAAACACACTCTGATACAAACACACGCGGGCACTATCACACACATACAGAACAGTTAAATCATATCTGGTGATGGACTTGTGTGTGTTGTGTACCTGGATGAGGCTGGCTGCTGGGTTCCTCCTCTTCTCAAAGTGTTTTTGTCTGTGCTGCTCCTGTACCTTCAGGGCCTATCCTCAGGGCAAAACCTGAGCCCAGGATACCCTAACACACACACACACACACACACACACACACACACCACACACACACACACACACACCACCACACACCACACACACACACACACGTTCAATCACTCAATGTCAAATTGTTGTTGTGTGTGTGTGTGTGTGTGTGTGTGTGTGTGTGTGTGTGTGTGTGTGTGTGTTGTGTGTGTTGTGGTGTTGTGTGTGGTGTGTGTGTGTGTGTGTGTGTGTGTGGTGTGTGTGTGTGTGTGTGTGTGTGTGTGTATGTGTGTTGGTGTGTGGTGGGTGTGTGGGGTGTGTGTGTGTGTGTGTGTGTGTGTGGTTGTGTGTGTGCACATGTGGTGTGTGTGTGCAACATGTGGTGTGTGTGCGCATGTGGGTGTGTGTTTTCTCACGGCAGGCAGGGCGAAGAAGGAGATTCCATCAGAGCAAAGCCAGCTGAGATCAGACGACCTGTCCATGTCTGAGGAGTCTTGTCTCCATAGCCGATGTCGTCAGGTGATCTGTTCACACACAGAGGGCACAAAACGATTTTCCACAATGCCAGTTCGTATTATTTTGGGTCAATTTAAATGTTCAATTCATTCTCTTGAGTACCAGCTCTTGAGTACCAGAATTGAATAAACACTGCACTGTGCTGTTGTATGTGTGTTTGTTATATTCAATGACCCCTTTCTCTTCCAGTCCCTGTCTCCCCTTGCCACATCTAATACCCTAGTCTCCTGACAGACACTGGAAATTACATCATCGCATGGGTCATTTTAGCGCGTCTGAAGCTGTGGGCATTCATTAATTGTGTTTGACATTGTATAAGGTCTAGCAAGTAGCGCCTGGAGGTGTTTGAAGACCAGCCAAGCATGATCTATGTAGCGGTGTCATTAAGGTGTCTTAAGGTCATATTATACATGGTCGGCAAAATCCAGTAATGAACATAAAGCTACTCTTTCTTTTGTCTTCAGAAATGTCCTGGTTAGGAAGTTTTTTTGTATCTGCTGATTAAACTTCAGTCCTGTGATATTGGTATGGGCTATGTTGAAACATATTGATCATCTAAATTGAGTGTGTGTGTGTGTGTGTATGTGTGTGTGTGTGTGCTGTGTGTGTGTGTGTGTGTGTGTGTGTGTGTGTGTGTTGTGTGTGTGTGTGTGTGTGTGCTGTGTTGTGTGTGGTGGTGTCTGTGCGTGTGTGAGTGTGTGTGTTGCGCGTGTGTGTAGACTCACCGTGCCCCACCACAGAGCATCAGCCATAGGTGGCAAGAGTCTTTGTTGAACTCCTCTCCACGAGGGCTACGACCAGGAACGAAGAGAAGATGAGCACAGGAACCCCAACCAGTCCCAGCTGTCCACCAAAACTTCCTATAGAATTCAATAGATTTATTGCCAAAACAAATACATCCAATCTCACCTGTATTGGATGTTAGCCTAATAGCAAACTGAGAGGTACTTAAAACTTCCTAAAGAGCAATTGTAGTGACAGAGAACAAGGAATAGATCACTAGGAAGGAACAATGAGAGGAACCAGACAGTAGAGGGGAGGCACATCCTTCTATTTCTTTAAGGAAGGTCAGAGTACATAGGACCATCTAGGCCAGACTGTTCGACTACAGATTATTGTTGTACGCTTACGTGTTGTGCATAGACTATCAGATCCCAGTAGTTTCCAAGTGTGCCCCTCTTTGCGGTCCATACGCACCAATCCGCAAGATCTGCCAGGGAAGCGAAGGCTACGCAATGCTGAGTGCGCAAAGATGTTACCTTGGCTACCAGCGGACACCACAGCAATGGAAGCCTATGAGGACAATTATGTCTGGAAAGAGACCAGAAAGAGATAAAAACAAACTTCAATACTTTGTCAGTATTTACAGTCTTGTAAACTTTCATGAGAACGCTCTAATGATAATGTATTGCAGTGCATATGAGTGATACACATTGATACTATAACGATGTTCCAAATAAGTTTTGGAGAGTAAGGCATTTAAATGGTACGGTAGTTGTGGGTAAACATCTTCACGTTCCAGCTCTGTGCCAAACATTGTCCCCGACTCATCATGCAAAAAGCTATTGATGCCTTACAACAACAGAGAGAACGTAAGGGGGACCGGGGCCTCAAAACTGTGTAGTCTGGAGCTTCTGAGACTGGTCTCAGAAAATAGGACACAGTGCTACTGGAGGAGTCATTGCACATGGATTTCAATGTACCTTAGTAATCACATTTCAGACCAATCAGAGAAGAAAGGGGAGAGAGAAGATGTGAGGGATAGATAAAAGGAGAATGAGAGGTACGGGAGGGCCACGGAGAACACGGAAACATACAAACCTCTACTGCTCCTACAGTACACTGTGAATAGTTGTTTAGCTCCACTTCACATCTATCACATTTCAGCAAAACATTTAAAATTCTGAAAGTCTAACCGTGCTGGTTTTAGTCTTCTCTATTGGGAAGAAGAAACAAGCATAAGTGAATCGTAATGTTCTTGTAAACTGTATTTATCCTTTTTTATGAGAACTTCAACGCCAGCCTTCTGTTTCTCGTTTCTGTATTGAATAACGTCATCTGTCAATTTCAAAGTCAGCCTTTAATATTGACATGTCTTGATGATCATCTCTCAACAACAAGATCTCACTAGCTTCCATCCGGAATTTGACATATTTATGGTGGAATGAACGTTTATTTTCAATGCATTACAAGGTTAAAACAGAGACAACTCAAAGGTTAACAGTTTAGGCATTAATTCCGATGGTTAAACTAAGGGCTATGGTTTTGGGATGGCTCCGCCCAAACCAACCGGCACTGTTTCCACAGATACCTCGAGTATTCTCAAGTATTCTCACAACTTGCTAGAGCATTGTTGAACTTGCCGTTTTAGAGCAGTGCGTCTGCAGCAGTGCACTTCGGCTCTGAGCCATCCATGAGTTTCGAGCCCCAGTGTTGGGCAATCGTTTTTCTTTTTTGTGAACCACGAGGGAAGGGCATTATATCACATCAGGACCCTTTTCAAATGGTCGAAATCGAAGTCCTATATTTTCTAGTAATCAGGCTGCACTCTCAGGGCGATAGCCACCTTTTACACGGGCCAGCACCACACACACACACAGTTACCGTATTCGACACAGAGGGTTTTCCTGGCAAAGCGGAGGCGTCCCTGCCAGCCCCTGTAGCGAACAGCCAGCAGCCTGCGCCTCCATATCCTTGATGATGTACTTCCAGCCCAAACCCACGATCATCACAAACTCCTACAGGACACGCACGACACACACGCACACACACATCACAGGCCCCATTATTGAGATCAAGAGGCGAGGGGCGAAAAACGTTCGCTATGCTGTAAACTACCAACATTTGAATATGAAAACGCAGCAATTAATAATGATATCCAATAATCCATAATACAGATGTTGTGATCTTCATTGACCTCTATTGTCGCCGGAATTAATGTCCTGCCAGCAGGACGGATTTTAGTGCCATGAATATTGAATATTTACGAATCGCAACCGCCAGGGGCAGTTAGAAGCCGGTTGTTAAGCAGGGCTATACAGCAGTGTCCACTGGGCGTCAATTCAGATTAACCACATGTAGGCACGGGCAGGGCTTACACGCTCATTTTGTGTGATATTCTTATTAGATTATAAAATACTTATTCTGTAAAGGGCGTAGACATATTATTCTACATTCTTTATTATTTAGAATTGAACAGGTTTATATAATACAGGTCTGGCACACACCTACCTCATTCAAGGGTTTTTCTTTACTTTTACTATTTTCTACATTGTAACGAATAATAGGAAGACAACAAAACTATAAAATAACTCATAGTGATTCAGGTAGAAACCAAAAAGATGTTTTTAACAAATCTAAAATATATTTTTATATATTGAGATCTTATAGTAGCCACCTTTTGCTTGATGACCAGCTTTCGCACACTCTTGCAATTCTCATTCAACCAGGCTTCATGCGCCGTAGTCACCCTGAATGCTTTTCGTATTAACACGTGTGCCTGTTGCTGAAAAAGTTAATTTGTGGAAATGTATTTCGCTTCTCTAATGGTGTGAGCCCAAGTCAGTTATGTTGTGCAAGGTAAGGGTTGCCTATAGCGCAGAAGATAGCCCTATGATGGTAAAAGTCCATATTATGGCAACGACAGCTCAAACTAACAAGTTATTAGCCCTAGTTGCACACACCAGAGGCATCCTTTGAGAAGCACTGATATACTCCGTCATTTGCATTTACCAGAGAATTGTAATGCCTTTTTTATGGGATTGATAAGAAAATTTGGCTAATTAATTTGAATCCTATTATATCGGTGTTTCTTTCAGAGAAAAAAGAAAAAAGACAACCCTCAAGGGTTCGTTAGGATGGAATGGAAAATATGCGCTGCTACAAAGTGACGTCGGGAGTTAGGCCTACAGAGATTGGAGGATTCAAATGTTTGCCTTCTAAAGACACCTTTGTGGTCAATATTTCTTAAAATCAGACGGATATTTATTCAACCATAGTAATTCTATTATGGATCCATAACTAAATCAACATCTACAATTTTTACAAGGACTTTTTTATCATTTATTTATTAACGAAAGTGTTTATTTGTTTATTAGGCTACTGTGCAAGTCTACAATAACATTACTGTAGTAAACATGGGAAATGACCTAATTCCTTACACTAAGGGAGCAGGCCATGTCTGCTACTACAAAAATGCAGGGCCACGACGGGAGAACCGGCGGTTCTAAATTCCCATTGGGGAGGAAGGCAGTTGGCTTGCCTTGTAAAATAGAATTTGTTTTTAACTGATTCCATATGTGTTATTTCATAGATTGTGATGTCTTCACTATTATTCTAATAATGTAGAAAATAGTAAAAAATAATATAGAAAAATCCGTGGAATGAGTAGTTGCATCCAAACTTTGACTGGTACTTGCTGTAACGGAAAATATGGAGCTGTACAACGTGATCGTCGGCAGACCAGTACTGGGCTATTTAGCATAAAGAATCCTCGCAGAGGCGACGATGGAACGGAGTAGGGCTGTCCTGAATAAATAAGAATTGTTTTTTAAACTGACTGGCCTAATTATATAAATGAGTACACTAAGAGCGATAACATTTCTGCACCCTAATTTTCTAATTCTTGTCTAACCAATACCCCAAGATGGAGATTAAGTGGGAAAATTAAAATCTCCAATTGATTTATCAAGACCAGTCCCCAAGCTTTCCTCAGAGAGCGCGCGAAAACGGTGCTAAAATTAGTTGTGGCTTTTGCTTTTAACTTTAATATGCTCTTTAAATAAATTAAGATCTAGCACAATTTTTTACAGGACATTACTAACACCATGTGAGACTCATTCGGCCTTACAGTTATTCGCAAAAATATTTTTCAATTGACGTGATTATCTCGCCAACAATTACATTATAGTATTGAGGACTCTAAATGGAAGATATTCTGAAGGAACCATTTTCCATTAGGATCTGTGAGAATATCGAA
>NC_036858.1:36195407-36218552 GCF_002910315.2 Salvelinus sp. IW2-2015 | reverse complement strand
CTCACTTACTCAAGTGTTTCCTTTATTTTGGCAGTTACATGTAGAAAGGACAGACCCGGTATCTCTCAAGTCACAACACAATGCAATATAATGTTGCGGATAAAGTTCAGATTCACACAATTTCATGTGTACAACCTATAAAGACCTGCATCACTATACTGAGAGCTTTTCCATTTCTAAAAGGACGTATTTGGGTGTTTTTGGAGCCGTTGTTCATGTTTTTTCAGAGCCCCTGTACCGCACAACCAGGATGGTGAAAGGAGTCCTTGGTTGGGTGTACGTTTCTCTAAAACAAGTGAAATCGCATGTCTGGACCCTTCTATAATGTGCCATTTACATTTTTTGATTTTGTTGTAAAAAAATATATATCTTAAGGTCATATTATAGACTGGTGGGCAAGTCCAGTAATGATATTAAAGCTACTCTTTCTGTTTGTCTTTCAGAGATGGGCTGGTTAGGTTGTTTTCTTGTATCTGCTGATTAAACTTCAGTCCTGTGAATATCAATATGGGCTACATAGAAACATCTTGGTCAAACTACAAATTATTGTGTGTATGTGAGGAGTGTGCACGTGTGTTTGTGTGGTGTATGCATGGGCCAGTGTGTGTGCATGTGTGTGCGTGTAGACTCACTGTGCCCCACCACAGAGCATCAGCATAGGTGGCAAAGTCTTTGTTGAACTCCTTCTCCACGAGGTAGACCAGGAACGAAGAGAAGATGAGCACCAGGAACCCAATGTACCAGGCTGTCACCAACTCCTATAGGAAATCATAGATTATGCTCAAACAAATACATCAAATCTCACTGTATTGGATGTGTAGCCTAATAGCAAACTAGGTCTTAAACTCCTAAAGAGCAAGTTGTAGTGACAGAGACAAGGAAAGATTCACTAGGAAGAACATGAGAGGAACCAGACAGTAGAGGGGGAGCACATCCTTCTATTTCTTTAAGAAGGTCAGAGTACATAGGACCATCTAGGCCAGACTGTTGGACTACAGATTTGGTTGTACCTTACTGTGTGCATAGACTACAGATCCCAGTAGTTTCCAAGTGCCCCCTCTGCGGTCCATACGCACCATCCGCAAGATCTGCAGGAAGCGAAGGCTACGCAATGCTGAGGTGGCAAAGATGTTACCTTGGCTACCAGCGGACACCACAGCAATGGAAGCTATGAGGACAATTATGTCTGGAAAGAGACAGAAAGAGATAAAAACAAACTTCAATACTTTTGTAGTATTTACAGTCTTGTAAACTTTCATGAGAGTCTAATGATAATGTATTGCAGTGCATATGAGTGATACACATGATACTATAACATGTTCCAAATAAGTTTTGGAGAGTTAAGGATTTTAAATGGTATGGTAGTTGTGGGTAACATCTTCACGTTCCAGCTCTGTGCAAATGTCCCCGACTCATCAGGCTATTGATGCCCAACAACAGAGAGCGTAGAGGGGGACCGGGGCCTCAAACTGTGTTGATCTGGAGCTCTGAGACTGGTTAAGAAAATAGACACAGTGTACTGGAGGAGTCATSACATGGATCTAATGTACCTAGTATTCACTTTCAGACAATCAGAGAAGAAAGGYGAGAGAGTGTGAGGGATAGATAAAGGGAGAATGAGAGGGGTACGGAGGGCCACGGAGAACACGGAGAACATACAAACCTCTACTGCTCCTACAGTACACTGYGATGATAGTGTGTTTAGCTCCAATTCACATCTATCACATTTCAGCAAACACATTTAAAATTCTGAAAGTCTAACCGTGGCTGGTTTTAGTCTTCTCTATTGGGAGAAGAAACAGATAGTGATCTAATGTTCTTGTAAACTGTATTTATCCTTCTTTTATGAGAACTCAACGCCAGCTTCTGTTTTCTCTGTTTCTGTATTGAAGTACGTCATCTGACTTAGCTAAAGTCAGCCTTGAATATTGACAGTCTTGATGATCATCTCTCAACAACAAGATCTCATAGCTTCCATTCGYAATTTGACATATTATGGATGAACGTTTATTTTCAATGCATTACAAGGTTAAAACAGAYACAACTCAAAGGTTAACAGTTTAGGCATTAATTCCGAGTGGTTAAACTAAGGGCTATGGTTTGGGGATGGCTCCGCAAACCAACCGGCACTGTTTCCATCAAGTATCCTCGAGTATTCTCAAGTATTCTCACAACTTGCTAGAGCATTGTGAACTGCCGTWMAGCAGTGGTCTGAGCAGTGCACTTCGGCTCTGAGCATCATGAGTTTGAGCCCAGTGTTGGGCAATCGTTTTTCTTTTTTTGTGAACCACGAGGAAGGCATATATCGACATCAGGACCTTTTCAAATGTCGAAATCGAAGTCTATTTCTAGTAATCAGGCTGCATCTCTCGGTGATAGCACCTTTACAGTGCAGCACACACACACACACAGTTACCTATGACACAGAAGGGTTTCCTGGCAAAGCGGAGGCGTCCCTGCCAGCCCCTGTAGCGACTGCAGCAGCCTGCGCTCCATATCCTGATGATGTACTCCAGCCCAAACACCACGATCATCACAAACTCCTACAGGACACGCACGAACACACGCACACACACAYTCACAGCCCATTATTGAGAGTCAAGAGGCGAGGGGCGAAAAGTTCGCTATGCTGTAAATACCAGACATTTGAATAGAAAAGCCAGCAATTAATAATGATATCCAATAATCAATATACAGATGTTGGATCTTCATTTGACCCTCTATTTGTCGCGGAATAATCCTGCAGCAGGAGGATTTGGATGAATATTGAATATTTAGAATCGCCGCCAGGGGGCAGTTAGAAGCGGTGTTAGCAGGCTATACAGCAGGTCCACTGGGCGTCAATTCAATTAACCAATGTAGGCTACGGGCAGGCTACACCTCATCTTGTGTGAATTCTTATGTAGATTATAATAATATTTGTAAGGGGTAGACATATTATWWWRWTTTTTATTTTAGATGAACAGTTTTATTATACAGTCTGGACACACCTACTCATTCAAGGGTTTTTCTTTARTTTTACTATTTTCTACATTGTAGAATAATAGTGAAGACAACAAACTATAAAATAACTCATATGGATTCATGTAGTAACCAAAAAAAGTGTTTAACAAATCTAAATATATTTTATATTTGAGATCCTTCAAAGTAGCCACCTTTTGCCTTGATGACAGCTTTGCACACTCTTGGCATTCTCTCAACCAGCTTCATGCGGTAGTCACCTGGAATGCWTTTCGATTAACAGGTGTGCCTTGTTAAAAGTTAATTTGTGGAAATGTATTTCCTTCTTAATGCGTTTGAGCCAATCAGTTATGTTGTGACAAGGTAGGGTTGGTATGCAGAAGATAGCCCTATGTGGTAAAAGTCCATATTATGGCAASGACAGCTCAAATAAGCAAGTTATTGCTAGTTTGACCACCAGAGGGCATCTTTGAGAAGCACTTGATAGTACTCCGTATTGGCATTACCAGAGAATTMAATGCCTTTTTTATGGGATTGATTAAGAAATTTGGCTTAATTAATTTGAATTATATTACGGTGTTTCTATTCAGAGAAAAAAGAAAAAAGAAACCCTCAGGGTTTCGTTAGGATGGAATGGAAAATATGGCGCTGTACAAAGTGACGGTCGGGAGTAGGCTACAGGATTGGAGGATTCTAAATTGTTTGCCTTCATTAGACACCTTTGTTCCAATATTTCTGTAAATCAGGGATATTTATTCCCATAGTAATTCATTATGGATCCATAACTAAATCAACATCTGCATTTTGAAAGACTATTTTTTATCATTATTTTATTAACGAAACGTGTTTATTTGTTTATTAGGCTACTGTGCAGTCTACAATACATACTGTAGTAAACATGGGAAAGTGCCTAATTCCTTACATAAGGGAGCAGGCCATGTCTGTACTACAAAATGCAGGGCACGCGGGAGACCGGGGTTCTAATTCCCATTGGGGAGGAAGGAGTAGGCTGTCCTTGTAAATAAGAATTAGTTTTTAACTGATTCCATATGTGTTATTTCATAGTTGTGATGTCTTCACTATTATTCTATAATGTAGAAAATAGTAAAAATATAGAAAAATCCTGGAATGAGTAGTTGCATCCAAACCTTTGACTGGTACTTGCTGTAACGGAAAATATGGAGCTGTACAACGTGTTGGTCGGCAGTACAGTACTGGGCTATTTAGCTAAAGAATCCTCGCAGGGCACGAGGAAGGAGTAGGCTGTCCTTGAAAAATAAGACTTTGTTTTTAACTGACTTGCCTAATTATATAAAGYTTACACTAAGAGCATAACATTTCTGCACCCTAATTTTCTAATTCTTGTCTAACCAATACCCAAATGGAGATTAAGTGAAAATAAAAATCTCATTGATTTATCAAGACCAGTCCCCATGCTTTCCTCAGAGAAGCGCGAAACGGTGCTAAAATAGTTTTGGCTTTTGCTTCTAACTTTAATATGCTCTTTAAATAAATAAGATCTACACAATTTTTAACAGGACATTACTGAACACCAGTGAGACTCATTTCGCCTACAGTATTTCGAAAAKTATTTTTTTCAATGACGTGATTCTCCGCCAACAATTACATTTATAGGATTGYAGGACTCTAAATGGATATCTAAGGGACATTTTCCATTAGGATCTGTGAGAATATCTGAATTACAAAGCAGTCTTTATTTAAATCATGTTTCTAGTCTATTGCATAGTTACAATGTGTAATCATTGATGTCCCAGGAGCAGGAGCAGGAGTGGTAAACACTGTTGAAGTGTATAATTGTAATACTGTACATACATGCAGACACAGCATTATTCACAGAATGGAGTTTGATACACCTGGTATTGGATATGACAGAAAAAAAACTTGCTAAATAGCAATTTTCGWAAATTAACTTTATGACAAAAAATACACACAATCATTTGTCTCTACATTAACTAACATATTCCTCTCAATTGTAAATGTTTTGCTTGACTCGTTATGACYTTATAACTACTTACATTTTGTCAGCCATCTTTGCTGAAGAAAGTCACCAGGGAGCAGTGGCTCGCGTCAAATTCGTCATTGGAACCACTCGATATGATTGGTCATATAAAAACCTTGGGACCCAAATGCATAATGAGTTCTCTAACTCCCCCTTGTGGTGGTCTGGKGCAATGAAGCCGTGACGCTGGGTACCTCTAAGTCCTGTAGTGTAAGCACGCAACTTTTAAAGGAGGAACCACTGTACATCACGGATGTGGTTTTACAACGATGAAAGCATAGCTAAAATAATGTACGCCTGCCTATAATACATAGATAAAAAGGGAACATCAGCTCACTGTTTTGCTCCTTTCCAACTTGATATTTTAATAAAGATTTGGAAAATAAAATRGTTTTCCAAGCAGTCTCACGAGCCAAACACTTTATCGACGATCTTGACGAGCTACTTGATTACAAAAAGAAAACYGACTTCATTGAGAGGAGGGTAGGCTATACTTGGTTTTTACATCTTGTTCCATGCGCATATGGGCAGTGTGCGTCACGGCTGGATAGGCTGCGTTTCCGCTGTCAAAATGAATGCCATAACCAACTGCGTTACCGCTAAAACCAGCTTTTGGTTGGTCTTCAATGTCCCTACCAGCGCTGCCTGAACTTAGCACTTTGGATTTTTAACCTCTACAGGATCGGTGTCCCCCCCCACCCCCCTCAGGAAGGTTGAGCTAACGTAGGCTAATGTGATTAGCCTGAGGTGTTAATAAGTAACAAGAAAATGTCCCAGGACATAGACATATCTGATATGGGCAGAAAGCTACACTTTTTGTTAATCTAACTGCACTGTCCAATTTACAGTAGCTATTACAGTGATATAATACCATGCTATTGTTTGAGGAGAGTGCACAGTTACAGTATGAACTTGAACATGTATTAATAAACCACTTAGGCACATTTGGGCAGTCTTGATACAACATTTTTWACAGAAATYCAATGGTTCATTGAATCAGTCTAATACTTTGCACAAACACTGATGCCAAAATTGAAATTGCGCCTATCCTGGAATATTACATTTTGGCCTTTCTCTTGCATTTCAARGATGATGGGGAAAATAATGAGAGAATTATCCCTTTGTATTATCTTTTACCAGATCTAATGTGTTATATTRTCCTACATTAATTTCACATTTCCACAAACTTAAAAGTGTTTCCTTTCAAATGGTATCAAGAATATGCATATCCTTGCTTCAGGTCCTGAGCTACAGGCAGTTAGATTTGGGTATGTCTGTCACATCTGCTCCTGCAATGCCCTCTACTGCTCATCCTGTGTCTCCCTGACCTGCCTCCACTCCCCCAGTACTTTCTCCCTTGCCCTCTCTGTGTGTGTGTGTGTGATTGTGTGGGCAGAGACAGGTGTGCTGGGGTCAGAGCAGATCCCCACCAGCTGCAACCTGTTCCATAATCAAGACCTCTACAAATACTCAGCRCTGCCACWTCCACGCTGCCAGATTYTAATCTCTGTCAGTCTACATTTCTAGCTGTTTGTTACTATTCAGATCCTGTTGTGCCTGTTTTCCTTGCCTGACGCTGTTTTCCTCTCCTCTACAGTTCTGCCAGCTCTGACTCTGGTACCTGTCTCCAGTCCCACGTCTTCTCATCCTGCTACTCTGCCCTGGATTCCCCACTCTACTACTCCCCTGGATTCCCCTCCGGCCTGCTAACCCTGTCTCAACCCCTCTCGCYCCAGCCTCAGCCTCCGCTCCTAGTTTCCAGCAACCTGCACGAGATTCTCCCGACCTGCACTCCATGTCCCCCCTGTGTCAATAAATACCTTGGTTACTTCATCCCAGTCTCCTCGTCRGAGTCTGCTCGGMTTCCCGTTCRACTCCGCAAAACAATGTKATTTTAGGCGAAAAGTTTWAAAAAAGGGTGCGATCCTTAAGAGGTTTTAAGGGRACGCCTCAAATATTTTCCACCCCTCCCATCTAATCGCAAGCGTGCTGATGTTGGACAGGTAAAATGCATAACCTGMTGTTAGGGCTGGAAAATGTCAGTGTTACAGTTTTTTTTCCATGACAAAATTGCAAACTAACGTGCGTTTGACACTAGCACCACCTTAATGCCAGCCAAAAATTGAGCCCTAAAGGCGATGCATCTATTTGTTAAGCATTTTGTACCATGGCAAATCTACTGTGGCAATTTACCCAACACTTTGAAAATGAATGGAAACTAATGTTGGTGTAGCCTACTGTTATTTTATTTGTTTCCTATTTATGTTATCCAAAAGTGTCTGGTATAGTAATTTCTTATCAAGATCGGGGTTAAAATGTCCGTGTGTGACCAACCGCCTTGATTCGGTCTTATGTATTAAAATGTGAAATTGTGTTTTTTTTACATTGGATAAAAGTAGAGACTCAGAGCTAGAAAATTGTATATAATACACTGTATTTGAGGAACTATGGGAAAGTAATTCTGCTTTGAACTTGTAACCCCACTTTGAGAAAATGGCCATAGAATATTTTTGGTACAATTACTGGAGAGCTCTTTTGTCTACACCCATTCAGCATTGTTCACACCCTCCAAAGCCTTAGCCCCACRCATCTCTTTAAGGATTCACATATGAGGTCATGTAGTGTGGTAAAGATTAAGACTAAAAGTAGTATCTTACAATAAGGAAAAATTCCAGGTAAACAAAGTGTCCAGAAAAATATTTTCTAAATATTAGATGACATTTACCCAGACACACTTGTCTAAATTGATGAYTCATGTAAAATAAATGCRATAACCCCCAGCCACATCTTGCTAAGTGGATAGGTCTCTACAGAAGGTGTAAACWGTACAGCTAAATGGTTTCTTGCATAGTAGCAATATCAAAAATAATGCCAATATAAAGAAAAAAGTAACAAGTATCAATGCCAGTAGAGAAAGAACAAAATAATATACAGTATGTACAACAACAATATCAGTGATACTTGTGATGAGGTAGTTATATGCATACAATCAGGGGTAAAGTGGCTGAGCAACGTATGGCATGTGTGTTAGGAGATAGTCATGTGAATGTCCATAGAGGCACTGCAGATAGTGCTGATGACTGGGAACCTGCCCCCAGTGATGATCTGGTCCGTCCGAACCAAGCACGAACAAGGGAATACATATTCAGAGAGCCTGTTTCTGTCCTGCCATTGACTTTGGTGCAGCTAGCTAAACAATTAACCATAATKCAAATCCTTAGAGTACTAGCAATGCAAACTGATTGTCATAGCTAGTTAAAGTTAACCAAATAGGTTCAATGCTAACATTAGGCTATAAGTAACAATGAAAATGGATTTCTGAGAAAATATTACTACACAGACCATACACTTAATGTTAACTAGCGAGCCAGCCACCTAATGCCAGCTAGCTAGGTAACAGTAAGCTTTAAATTGCAATGGGAAAAAAATCTGACAAAATTAGAAACGTATAATATCTGAAACTGTAGCTAGACTCTTACCTGTATACCTGGATGAATGCTTCACGGCAGACTGCAACCCATTTCATTAAATAAGACGTCCTGTGTCGTTTCCATTTTGTTTGTACAGCTTGCTTGGCCCGTTGTGTCAAGTCACTCTGATTTACACTGACCGTGAGCAATGCCATAAGAATCATCAAATCTTTCTCCCTTTCTGTCACGGATGCTATGGTTGCTCTTAGTTTGAAGATGTAATCCGGAGACAGGTGTTTCATACAAAAGCCTTCTGTGTTCTCTTTTCATCTCCTTATCATACTCTGCTTCTACCATACATTCTACTGATTTCAAAACTCTGTGAACTTCTTCCGTGACAATAACACTGTTGATCGCCGTTTCTTCCCCATCACTGTCATGAGAAGACACTACAATGTCTTTTTCATTTAAAACGTTTTTTTTTACCTAAATCAGGGATTTCCTCATTGTCTGGTTCATTTTCAGAGTCAGAAAGAGTCAGCATGGTACAATCGTCCTCCTGAAAGTAGTTCATCACAACTTTTTCCCACTGACCTTTGTCGATAGCGCTTGATAAATTCAGGGCACCAATGTTATTGGAAGCATTAGCAACACATTTGCAGTTCTCCTTGGCTAACGAAAAAACTAAAGTAGAAAGTATTATCTACACATAACGAGCAGCTCATTTTATAGACAGAAGATGCTACAGTGGTTCTTCCTGTAAAAGTTGCATCATACTGCAGCACACCTTGCGGGCTACCGCAGAATTCTATGGCACGTTATTTAATTGTCAGACATTGTTGCCATTAATGCTAGTTAATGCTAGTTTGACCCCCAGAGGGCATCTTTGAGAAGCATTTGACTTTTTGTAATATTGGCTGTACTAGAGAATTWAAAAAAAWAAWTTGTAAGAACATAGTAMATTGGAATGATTTTAAATTTAGCTTAATTAATTTGATTAATATTATGGTGTTTCAATTCCAAGAAAAATGAAAAACAAAACCCTCAGGGTTTCCGTTAGGAAAATATGGCTCTGTACAATGTGACAGTTTCCACACCCTAATTGTAGGCTAACCAATAGCCAAACMGAGATTCAGTGAAAATAAAAATCTKATTGATTTATCAAGACCAGTCCCCATGCTTGTCTCAGAGCAGTGCTGTCTTGACCTCTGAATGCTGTCTTTTCCCCATTCCACTTGCCTCTTCCATTACTTTTTCCAGTAAGCAACAATTTGTTTACCTTCATTAGCCTACTTTGTTTCAATATTTCTGTCATTCAGTGATCTTTATTCCCATAGTAATTTGTTATGGATCCATATTGAAAATGACATGTGCAAGAGACGGTGGTAATATTTTTCCTTTTAGAGACTATACTTGGTGTCCAGGTCAGGATAACCAAAACATGTACTTATTAAAAGACTWTCAGAAAGAATGTTGGTACTTATTTATTTTGATCCAAAGCCATGAATTAGTGAGTCACTCAGCTTTATGTAGGTGCCGAGGCTATATGACTGCGCCATCAACTTGATTATTTAGCAGACATCACTTGCTTTTATTCAGTCAACACATACACTACTGTTCAAAAGTTTGAGGTTACTTAGATCGAAAGAAAAGCACATTTTTTGTCCATTAAAATAACATAAAATTGATCAGCAATACAGTGTAGACATTGTTAATGTTGTAAATGACTATTGTAGCTGGAAACGGCAGATTTTTAATGGAATATCTACATAGGCATACAATTCAAAAATATCGGCCGTTTCCAGCTACAATAGTCATTTACAACATTAACAATGTCTAGACTGTAGTTTGAATCAATTTGATGTTATTTTAATGTACAAAAAAATAGATTTTCTTATTTTCTTTTCTGACCCAAAACTTTTGAATGGTAGTGTATATCTTAAGAATATCATGGAATTTAATTGAACATGTTTGTTTCTCTTAGAATAATAGTGTAACAACAGTTTCAGTAAGTAATACTGACGAGTAAAAAAAAAAAAAATTGTATTTTTTGGGTGTGCGCGTGCAGGACAGAAGAATAGCAATTCTTACACTATTGTTCTAAATTCAATCACCTCTTTCATCCTCATCATTCAGTTAATTGAAATTCAATTTTGAAGTTGTACACAATTATCAGTTTCAATTTGGTCTATGTCGCCCATTCATTGTCATTTAGAGACACATTAGCGCRTTGGGACCCAAAAGCATAATCAGTGCTTTACCTCCCCCTTGTGGTTGTCTGYAGCAATGAAGCAGTGACGCAGGGTACCSTACTAAACCACAAATGACCTCTAAGTCCCGCAGCATAATCTCAAAACGTTTAGTTGAGCAACCYCTGTACATGGCAGACCAATCTGAAACTCATCCTTCGGCATCTCCAGCCCATTCATTATCTCAGCCAGTTTTTTTATAGGCTCATCATTTAACAGCTTTATTTGTATTAACAACAAGTTTGTTATTAAGGCACATGAAAGTTCAAATGTTCCAGAAGGCATTTCTGCTAAACAACGCATTTTGATGAAAGAAACATGCCTCTCCTGTGAAGTCGTGACTTGCGACACATGKKTAGTTTCCTGAAACGAGTCACATGTTTGAAATGTGKAACTAAATCAAGCTGATCGGGGGARTGTTATTTGTGCCAGAAGGGCCCTAACCACTAGACCACCCCAGGCTACGATTGAACACAAATTTGACAGTTATTTTGAAACYCTTCACACTTGTATGTCATAGCCTAGTGGAGTGGAGACCAATATCTATCTTGTGTTATTAAGCTAGATAAAATGATGGTTATGGATGTGTATGGTTGCATTTCAGATACATTTTTGTACATTTGAATGTTGCKGTAATAGGACCTAGGCCTACTGTATACTGTATGAGCAAGAGAGAATATTATTTTGATAGCAGGCTTGATCCCAATGGAGAAAACGAGTACTGCTCATTTTCAAGGAATCACGAGGCTCATTTGAATTTCCTGATGCAACAGGAAAATGATCTGCGACAAAAGAGTGATCTAGTTAAGATCCGACATCTGTAGCATCACTGATTGCTAACTTGATAAGGTATAGCTGCAGTAGATTAATTGGAATGTCCATAATTGTTGAGTTTTAATTTGTGTGGTCCTGCYAAATAACAAGAAAGCAATCAGGAAGATTAGTATGCAGAGTCATGAGTCTACATTGTTTCACTGCAACACACACATGTACAGTTCACACACGCATGCACACATACATACACTTTGCTCAGCATGTGCTTTGTTGGTTCTTATGGGATGCAGGTAGAGGCAGACCGAGTAATTCATATGATTGCAATCCATCAGTGCCAAACYTAGCCTACAGTAGGGATGCTCTAATTGCGGTGTATGATAAAACATGATACGGATCTACACACGCACTCAGCACACACGTCAGCTACCCTTGAATATCTGAAAATGCACATATTTAAATATATGCACAGACAATTGATCAGAGTAACCTAGCGTTGCTTTTTCAGTGTAACATTTTTTYTGTTGATTCAGGTGTGAAATTAACACTCATTGGTGTAAAATAACCCCAGTGTTTGTGTTAATAACCAGTTAAACCAAAACCACACACATCATTATCATATTTCCCAGCATGCTCTAGTCCAGGTKGATTTTTTGAATAGTTTGTTTCAATATCTATGTTTTTGCGTGTACATTGATCAATTGATTAATTKATCTTATGCTACTCAAATATAAATAACATACATTATTCTAAACTAAGCCAATCTGTTAGTTCAACTTATTTCACCCGTTACTGAAATGGTTGTTTCAGTTTAGACAGTGGTGGATAAAGTACCCAATTGTTGTACTTGAGTAAAAGTTAAACTACCTTAATAGAAAAATTACTTTAAGTAAAAGTCCACCCAGTAGAAATACTACTTGAGTAAATGTCAAAAAGTATTTGGTTTTAAATATACTTATGAAAAGTAGATGAAATTGAAAAATATACTTGTGTCAAAAGTAAAGTATAATAGTTTCAAATTGCTTATATTAAGCAACTAGATGGCACAGTTTTATTATTTTTATTGAGGCATGCAGGGAACACTCCAAAACAAATTTACTAACGAAGCATTTGTGGTTCAAGTGAGTCCTCCAGATCAAGGCAGTAGGGATGACCAGGGATGTTCTCTTGATAAGTGTGTTCATTGACCATTTTCCTGTCCTGCTAAGCAATCCAAATGAATGAGTACTTTGGGTGCAGAATAAAATGTATGGACGTAAAAAGTACATTATTTCTTTAGATGTATGAAGTAAAATAAAATGTTAACTTAAGTTACTTTACACCACTGAGTTTAGATGCTTTAGGTATTATCATATCTTAGTCTTCCCAACCCTGGGAGTCATTCTGAATGCAGGTTGTGGGTGAATTAACATTCTAAATGTTGGATATTCCCACTGGCTGGATTCCAATAAGAATACACATAGCTTTGCAAGTAAACATAATGTGACTTGCAGCCTGATGTGCCCATAAACCATGAGTTTCAGGCCAATATATTAGGGTAAAACGAGGCCCTCAAAATAAAGCATTAAGAAATTCATATTGTCTTAAATAATAACATTTTTATGAAAACATATTTACTTAGTTCTCACTTGGTGAAMGKCACAGGYCTGGAAARAAATGAATGCAACAASRATGTCTCTGTCACRAACAAATARAGTCATGGGTGGTAACAATTCACTCCAAAMGCAAGGCATACTGGGAAATATGCAAATAAGGCTTTACATCAAGCAGGGTGTTAATTTAACACTGAAAGGTGTGGACCAGTATAGACACTGGAACAGTTGARACTGAAATTTGCTGTGTGTATATGTATATGTCCTAACGTCCTGTCCAGGGAGTSTACTTCTACATRAAGCTGCCTCACGCTGAAACAGGAGATAGAGTCCTGCCCCT
Organism: Salvelinus sp. IW2-2015; assembly: GCF_002910315.2. Classification (NCBI taxonomy): domain Eukaryota; kingdom Metazoa; phylum Chordata; class Actinopteri; order Salmoniformes; family Salmonidae; genus Salvelinus; species Salvelinus sp. IW2-2015. The sequence continues at coordinate 36,205,209 of NC_036858.1, read as the reverse complement.
ATGGGCCAATTAGGACAAGGCTTACTTACAGTTGAAGTCGGAAGTTTACATACACCTTATCCAAATACATTTAAAAAAACAGTTTTTCACAATTCCTGACATTTAATCCAAGTGAAATAATCTGTCTGTAAACAATTGTTGGAAAAATTACTTGTGTCATGCACAAAGTAGATGTCCTAACCGACTTGCCAAAACTATAGTTTGTTAACAAGAAATTTGTGGAGTGGTTGAAAAATGAGTTTTAATGACTCCAACCTAAGTGTATGTYAACTTCGACTTCAKCTGTACTTCTTACTTATACGTCCAGCAGCCTTGAGGGAAAATGTAGTGGCATAAGACATAAGGACYTAAGGCACTCATGCTGCTTGGGAACTCTGCTGGACTCTGTCACTGATTCAATAGGTGTTGTATTGAAAACAGAGTTCCGCATAGAATAGTGTTTATTATCCTACAGATCTGATCCTCTGAGCGACAGAGAGACATCCACATCCACATGCACATACAAGGACAGTAAGGCAAGTGGCAYTATATCCTTACACTCACCAGGATGAGCAGACAGTGGTTGGACAGGTCTTGATGGGCAGGGATTGTGGAGAACACTGACAGGACCAGACAGCCAAACACCAAGATGAACCTGGGTGAGAGAAACACGCAAACTCTACATTAGATAATAAATATAACACCTACAGATAATACACACAAATACATACAGTTGAAGTTGGAAGTTTACATACACCTTAGCCAAATACATTTAAACTCAGTTTTTCACAATTCCTGACATTTAATCTAGTAAAAATTCCGCTGTCTTAGGTCAGTCTCAGATCAAGAAATGTGAAATGTTCAGAAATAATAGTAGATAGAATTATTTATTTAGGCTTTTATTTCTTTCATCACTTCCCAGGGGTCAGAGTTACATTACACTCAATTCGAATTTGGTAGCATTGCCTTTAAAATTGTTTAACTTGGGTCAAACGTTTCGGGTAGCCTCCCACAAGCTTCCCACAATAAGTGGGTTGTTGGCCCATTCCTCCTGACAGAGCTGGTGTAACTGAGTCAGGTTTGTAGGCCTCTTTGCTCACACACGCTTTTTCAGTTCTGCCACAAATGTTCTATAGGATTGAGGTCAAGGCTTTGTGATGGCCACTCCAATACCTTGACTTTGTTGTCCTTAAGCCATTTGCCACAACTTTGGAAGTTTGCTTGGGGTCATTGTTCATTTGGAAGACCCATTTGCAACCAAGCTTTAACTTCCTGACTTGATGTCTTGAGATTGCTCAATATATCCACATAATTTTCCTCCTCATGAAGCCATCTGTTTTTGTGAAGTGCACCAGTCCCTCCTGCAGCAAAGCACCCCACAACACGATGCTGCCACCCCTGTGATTCACGGTTGGGATGGTGTCTTCGGCTTGCAAGCATCCCCTTTTTCCTCCAAACATAACGATGGTCATTTATGCCAAACAGTTCTATTTTGTTTCATCAGACCAGAGGACATTTCTCCAAAAAGTATGATCTTTGTCCCCATGTGCAGTTGCAAACCATAGTCTGGCTTTTTTTATGGAGGTTTTGGAGCAGTGGCTTCTTCCTTGCTGAGCGGCCTTTCAGGTTATGTCGATATAGCAAAATTTTACTGTGGAAACAGATACTTTTGTACCTGTTTCCTCTAGCATCTTCACAAGGTCCTTTGCTGTTGTTCAGGGATTGATTTGCACTTTTCGCACCAAAGTACATTCATCTCTAGGAGACAGAACTCGTCTCCTTCCTGAGCGGTATGACAGCTGCGTGGTCCCATTGTGTTTATACTTGCTACTATTCTTTGTACAGATGAATGTGGTACCTTCAGGCGTTTGGAAATTGCTCCCAAGATGAACCAGACTTGTGGAGGTCTACAATTTTTTGTTGACCTCAGGGGCACTGAGTCAGAAGGTAGACCTTGAAATACATTCACAGGTACACGTGACTCAAATTATGTCAATTAGCCTATCAGAAGCTTCTAAAGTCATGACATCATTTTCTGGAATTTTCCAAGCTGTTTAAAGCACAGTCAATTTATGTATGTAAACTTCTGACCCACTGGAATTGTGATACATTGAATTATAAGTGAAATAATCTGTCTGTAAACAATTGTTGAAAAAATTACTTGTGTCATGCACAAAGTAGATGTCCTAAAAGACTTGCCAAAACTATGGTTTGTTAACAAGAAATATGTGGAGTGGTTGAAAAACGAGTTTTAATGACTCCAAACTAAGTGTATGTAAACTTCCGACTTCAACTGTATATAGTACACACATATGTACTGTATATATCAAGGTCAGGTCACGCTGTCAGAAATAAACAACCTTCTTTATTACTGTAATGAGGATAAAACTGTAGATACATAAATGTATCCCTGTTTTCACTGTTTCCTTAAACCCATGCCTTGCACTATTAGGGGATCATCAACTAGATTCAGTCGTGGGGTGATTTTTTCWGGAGCGGATGGTCGGGGGGCCGGAACATAATTACAAATAATTTGTAGACTYCAAATTGACCGCAAGAAGCCCAAACATATATAATGTTTGACTAAAACATAATAATTTCAAACCTTGCTCACATTTTTTTACGATCACGTGTCTCTCTCTATTATGGGTAGGAATACTTGGGAACAGATTTCTTTAAATTAAAATAACTCTAGCTGATTTCCTAGTGTTTTTACAGTCTTATATGTCCAACAATGAAAATTCCACACAATAAAAAATATTTTTTTTTGACTCCGAAAATTTAGGGGGCCAAATAAAACCACCCACGAGCCAAATTCGGCCCACAGGCCGCCAGTTGGGGTACCCTGGGGTATGGGGATCTAGAACGCTAAAGTAATGAGTTGAACAACTGTGGGGACAGAAACAGATACAGAGACGGAGCTGTAGAAAGCAGCTGAATCTTACAGAGTGGAAGGAAACTGCTGGCCAATTCCAGATGTAGGATCTTAATTTGATCACTCTTTTGTTGCTGAGAATTTTCCTTACGTAGATGAGCTCCATGAATTACATAAATTCACTGAAAAAACMAATACACGGTTATATTAACAACAGTATTGCACTTTTCATGTAGCCTACTTTAGCCCAGCTAATAGCCAAACTACTGACAAAGCAGCATTATGGACTAAATGTTCAAATCCTGTTGCTGTAGGATTATTTCGCTGTGACAATATAGGTGAAATTAAAATCCTACACCTGCAGATGTTTATCCAGCTGAATTAGCAGTTGACACAGAATGAAAGTGTGAGATGATTAATCTGTGTCAAAAATGTTTTTTCCTCTATCTTCATCTCCTGCTCATCTTTATCTTTATTGCTGTCTTTTTACCCTTCCATATCTKTTTCTCTCTAAGTAAGTCCACTCTGTGGCTGGTACGGGATTTTTCATTTGCAGTAAAAAGGCAATTTTTCATCTTGTCAAGAGTGAACAAGATGCATGCTGTTATTCTCTTAGTCTGATGACTTGCTCATCTCACCCTCTGCTGTGTGTGTGTGTGAGTCTCACTCTGTATTCTTAAATCTTATCTAATCTCCACATAGCTCTGGGGCTTAACGTATTAATTGGTGTGTCTGTTTCTCTGTGCGTGTGTGTGTGTCTGTATGTGTGTCTGACTGTTTTTATCTGTGCGGTATGACGGTAAAACAAGGGGAAAGCAGGGATACTACTGGAGGAGGATGCTAATAAGTGGCTTGGAGAGAAATTCACTATGTATTTACCTTTGTGTTGCGTCTCTCACCCCTCATCCCCTCATCTCCCTTTCCTCTCTCCCCTCGCCTTAGTCCTCTCTCTCCCCTCTCCTGGAGCTGAACTCCCCCCTTCCTCTTAGATGGTGATTCAGAACATCGTTTATTTTCCATGGGATTAATGTGAAATATTATGGTGAGTAAAGGGCTGTCGGCGGTCCACTCCAGGCTGAGTTATACCTGGAGGGGGAGGTGAGTTAGGGCATGGTTTGGACCTAACGGCCCAGGAACATCTGGTTTTGATAGAGTAGCAGACACTAATAGGCCTTTACTGTCAGACAGGCCATGCATGGACACCAGATCCGCTCCCAGCTGCTGCTGCTCAGAGTGTGTGTGTGTGTGGGTGTGTGTGTGTGTGCTGTGGATGAAGAAAGTTTCAAACTTTTTATAGGCTTGATCTTATACAATAATACAGATAAATTATACATTTCACAGGATCAATCGAACATAATATGGAATCAACAATGGGTTGTCATTTGTCAGCACCATTGGGACAGAACCCCATTCTATTGTGAAATAACAATGTGTGTCTTGACCTGGGGAGGGACTTTCTGTGTCTTGACCTGGGGAGGGACTGTGTGTGTCATGACCTGTGCAGGCGCCACTACCACAGCCCACCATGCGTCATTACACTTCGATAACTTGACAGTATGACACCTCTGTGACTAATGACTTCATCGATGACTGGACCAATCCATCACTCAGTCCCTGGACAGAGAGATCAATAAACAACCAATCCAAGGTGGATAAATCACTGCCATGATTGGACAGTAACAGGCTTTTGGATTACGTGTATAGGATGGCTTTTGTAACCTGTTGTGTCTAACTTGCTTGTGGCTGATATGGTGTATGTAAATTGTATATCCCTGCAACTGTTAGACACACACAAAAAACAGAGCGACAGAGACAGACATGTAGAGAGAGAGACAGAAAAACAGAAGCAGAGAGACAGAAACAGACACAAAGAGACAGGCAGACAGACAYACAGAGCCAGAGATGGAGAGGTGAAGTGCCTCACTCTCTCCTCTGGTAACGATGAGTGCATGGAAGAGCAGAGACAAAACCATATACAGCCAAAACACCCCCCCAACCTAATGCCCTCTTAATGAAATGGAACAGCCAACGTGAGAGTGTAAGCGCCCTAGGAGTGTGTTCTGTTGGAGTGCCACTCTGTTTCCCTGACATAGTGGGATGTGGCTGGGGAGACGGCTTTTGGTCAGGGTGGAAGTGGAGAAGGCAAATTGTGCCGTTTCTAGCTAACCATGCCTTGTAGGTCCATTTAATATCCATTTTTATCGTTAGCAATTATTCCGCCCCAAATAGTCTGCTTTTGTCAATAATCCACAAGCAACATTATAGAATGGACTGACACACACAKAAAACACATTTTACCATCCTGTTTCATCTGGGCCGTGAATCTCCCTTAAGCGGACTCATCCAACTGGCGAAGATTAGAGTCAGGGCAGAAATGACAGCTGGGGGGGGGGGGGGGGGGGGGGGGGGGGGGGGGGGGGGGGGGGGGGGGGGGGTGGGGGGGGGGGGGGGGTGTGTGTGTGTGGTGTGTGTGTGTGTGTGGTACGTGCGTGCGTGTGAATGAAGAAATGTGTGTATAATGTAATGGTATATGGTGGTTTAATATCCTGGTGTGTGTGTGTGTGTGTGTGTGTGTGTGTGTGTGTGTGTGTGTGTGGGTGTGTGTGTGTGTGTGTGTGTGTGTGTGTGTGTGTGTGTGTGTGTGTGACGGTTCAGCTACGTGAGAGGTCAGTGTTTTCCACACCATACTGCCTGGTATCATTATCTATTTCCTCCTTTCTTTTGATGCCAGCCATGCATTCCCCTTCAATCAGAAAGAAAGTGGGAGGGAGGGAGGGAGAATAAGGCAAGTGCTAAAAATACAAACGAAAGAGAGAGAACTAAAAGGAGACGGAGGACAAGAGAGTGTGAAATTGCAACACCAAGACCTTATTGTAATTTCAACAGTAAAACACTGTAGAATGCACAGTAAAATACCGTAAATGTGTTTTACAGCATTAATGCATTATGGGCAAAATTCAGAAAAATATTGTGATTAACTGTAATTATTAACTGCCTCCTGTAAAAATTACTCTAACATACTGTATTTCTTTACAGTAATAGCTTATGCTTACTGTAGAATAAAATGATCAGTTTCAGGCACCAACCTCATGCRGTCAGGTGAGACACATGAAGCTCAGACTATTGTAATAAATWTCTTCTTGAAGCTGCTGTGAAGTGGAAMAGTATTTTCAGYAGCTGCTGGTTAGGTACCTTGACTTTATAAGTATCTTTATTGCTGGCCAACATTGAGTTACTGCAMGTTTTCTTTGCTAACCTAGCTAGCTATTTAGCTCAAGTTGACACCAGCCATTTCAGCTGCTCTAAATTGTTCGTAAATATATTACTGTGCGACCTAGAAAAACATCACCCAGATAATAATTGACAGACAGGTTTCACCATTACTACAGAGAAATGGCTTGTTTGTCGCAGTTCAAAAAGATATTACCAATATATTACCGGTGCAGCGTTTCTTAATGGGGATTGACGGGCTGCATTACACATACCGGTAAACCACGTTGTGGGCCATACTTGCGAGCCACTAAAGCTGATGAGAATGACCAGTGCACCAGTGTTGTATCGAGCTGCCTGGTGTTGTATCGAGCTGCCTGCCGACCTAAGGTGCATCTATCACAGTGTCGCCGGCGGTAGCTAGTAACGTGGCCAATTTTTTTCCCTCCGATGATTATATTTCAAGTAGGGTGGCAGCCTACACAAGAAATAACTCACATCGGTAGCCATCTAGATGTCACCGTGATATAGTCTACTAGTCAATGGGGAGAGCATGAACTGCAACAACACCGGGACACAGTGTCCTCCTCAACCCCTTGGGATTTGATTCACTCGGCTCTCAGCTGCGCGACATATGACATCGTTTTGCAGGCCAAGAGTGTCCGTATACCCTTTCCCCACTAACCATTTGTTTAATTTAAACAAAACTGTTCAATATAATGCTACAACAGTATTGGTAAACCTGTTCACTTAACTAGTAGTATGCAAACATTTGGCGGCACAGAAAGAAAGGGAAACGTTGTGAGTCCGGTAAAATAATATGTGCTATTGTGTAGGCTATAGCGATGTTTTTTTAGGGACGGATCGAAATGTACAGATTGGTTACCTYGAGGAAAATGGGGAGGGTCATGCTTTTTCAATTTCAGTCAAGGGYAGGGTTTAGTCTTTTTTAAATCTAGTCCAGGGGAAGGGTTTAGTCTTTTTAAAATCTAGTCCAGGGGAAGGGTTTAGTCTTTTTAATGTCCAGGGGAAGGGTTAGTCTTTTAATTAGTCCAAGGGAAGGGTTTTAGTCTTTTTTAATCTGTCAAGGGAGGGTTTTAGTCTTTTTGAATCTAGTCCAAGGTAAGTGTTTTAACTGTTCGGGTGTAGTCTTTTTAATCTTAGCAGGGAGGTTTAGTCGTTTTATAAATCTAGTCCCAGGGAGGGTTGGTCTTTTTAAATCTAGTCCAGGGAGGGTTACGCCTTTTTATAATCTAGTCCAGGAAGTTTAGTCTTTGTGATAAATCCTAGTCAAGGAGGGTCATGTAATTTGTAAAATTATGGACATTTCAAATTTCTCAGTCTGTGTTTAGAATGTAGTGTGTTATTTGGCGTAGTATTGTGGTGCCCGATGCGCCTCATCTATTCTCGCTGGGCGGCAATTCACATGGCCGATCAGGTTATTGTATGTGGTTCAATCAATGTTTCTACTATAGGCTATAGGCTTAGCACAATGGTGTCAAACTCAATCCACGGAGGGCGGAGGCTGCGGGTTTCGAACTCCACCCTTGAACTTGAACGATGAATTACGGTTACTAATTAGTAAGGAACTCCCCTCACCTGGTGGTCTAGGTCTTAATTGAAAGAAGAAGAAAAAAACTTGCAGACAATCGGCCCTCCGTGGATTGAGTTTGACACCCCTGGGCTATAGGCTACAAAGTGCATGATGGAAGAAGCACAGAGCAAAGTTAAATTTCTAAGATAGCTGCTGGGATGGTGTAAATAAAACTATGCTGCATTACACACCGCAATGGATATTCCCAACCCTAAGCCCRGGCCTGCTCTGCTCTTGCTGAAGAAGGAAYAAAATGGTGTGCTGCCTAACCAGAGGCTGTGCTGTGTAGGCCTACGGTGGCAGTTCAGGAGGCGAGTCCAAAGGCTTCTTCCAAATTGTTTTTTTGATTAGGCCTAGTCCAAAAAAATCTTATGCGCGGACTAGCCTCTGTTCTGTTCAGTTTGAGAAGGAGGACCGGAGGTCAACTTTGATAGCTTGCTACCACTATAATTGATTTTATAAAAATAAAAAAACATTTACCCATGATGTAMTTATTAGAGTTATTGACTTCACCATTAAACAGATTCGAGTAACTTACATTGTGGTGCTGAAACTGGAAGRAGCATCTGTGGCGTAATCAATCGAAAATGGACAGCTCATGGTGCTGAAAGTAGGCAAATTCGAGCAGGCATAGTTCATTTCAAACGTCTTCATTTTAATTAGACTTTACTTAGAACAATATGGCTTTGTGTTGGATCCTATTTCTTCCTATTTAAGAAATAAAAGGTTGGCCTACCTGTTTGACAGACAAAATTAAGCTGGAGGCTGCTATACCCATAGATTCGTCAGTCAATTCCTCCACTCACTCTTTAAATAGCCTACCTCCGTGTCAGTGAAGGGCTCTTAAGTTAAAACCAAGACCCAAATTGAGGTGTGCCACAGGCACAGGCCTACACCTTGTTAGCTTAAGATCCTATTATATGAAGTGATCTATAACAGAGCTTTGGTCCGCTTTAGTGCTTTATGATAGAAACAAGCTCTAAAATACCCGGGAAGACATGACTCCGATGCATATGTGGATATCATTGTTTCGTTTCTTTGACATTCAGAGGCTGAGCTACAATCTGCTATAGCCGAGGAGACAAAAAATGGAATTTGCTTGGGAAGTAATTGAATTGTGTCACTATCAATTGATTAAGCTATTCACTGTCTGTACAATAGAAGATGTTTAAACCCAGACAGCTTTCAGGGAAACACTTGTGACCTTCTCATTGGGTTAAGCCATGGAAGAAGAGTAGACAGTAGTTAAAGCTTCAATTGTTCTAACTTTTGAAAGTACCATGTTCAGATTCCTAATGACGTCTCAGATGTAATTATTTGCAAACAGGGAAAATTTCATTGCAAACGAGACACACTGATTTGGAATTGGAGAAATATGATAAGATGAGCACATTGGCCTATTTCTCTGTCCAATAGCCTGTAATTTCGGTAATTTATGTGGTATTAAAAAAGATTGTGCTAATATGTAAAACAATGTAATTTAGCTTCACAGCAGAGATGCTGTAATATATTACACAATGKTGTTTTCCTTACTGTAAAACATAGATAKACTGAGTGTACAAAACATTAGGAACACCTTCCTAATATTGAGTTGCCCTCAGAACAGCCTTAATTCATCGGGGTAAGGACTATAAGGTGTCAAAAGCTGTCCACAGGGATGCTGGCCCATGTTGACTCCAATGCTTCCCACAGATGTGTCAAGTTGGCTGGATGTCCTTTTGGTGGTGAACCATTCTTGATACAAATGGGAAACTGTTGAGTGTGAACCACCCAGCAGCCTTGCAGTTCTWGACACAAACCGGTGCGCCTGGCACCTACTACCATACCACATTCATAGGCATAGGCACTTTTGTCTTGCCCATTCACCCTCTGAATGGCACACATACAGTGGTTTGCGAAAGTATTCACCCCCTTGGCATTTTTCCTATTTTGTTGCCTTACAACCTGGKATTAAAATKAATTTTTGGGGGGTTGTATGATTTGATTTACACAACATGCACACAACACTTTGAAGATGTAAAATATATTTTTTGTGAAACAAACAAGAAATAACACAAAAAAACTGAAAACTTGAGCATGCATAACTATCCACCCCCCCAAAGTCAATACTTTGTAAAGCCACCTTTTGCAGCAATTACAGCTGC
>NC_036858.1:36172907-36190407 GCF_002910315.2 Salvelinus sp. IW2-2015 | reverse complement strand
ACCCCAGCCATCCTACAATCTAAGCTTGATGCCCTCAATCTCACACAAATMATCAATGAACCTACCAGGTACCACCACAAAGCCGTAAACACGGGCACCCTCATAGATATCATCCTAACCAACTTGCCATCTAAATACACCTCTGCTGTTTTCAACCAAGATCTCAGCGATCACTGCCTCATTGCCTGCATCCGTAATGGGTCAGCGGTCAAACGACCTCCACTCATCACTGTCAAACGCTCCCTGAAACACTTCAGCGAGCAGGCCTTTCTAATCAATCTGGCCCGGGTATCCTGGAAGGATATTGACCTCATCCCATCAGTAGAGGATGCCTGGTTATTTAAAAAAAAATCCTTGCTCACCATCTTAAATAAGCATGCCTCATTCAGGAAATGTAGAACCAGGAACAGATATAGCCCTTGGTTCTCTCCAGACCTGACTGCCCTTAACCAACACAAAAACATCCTGTGGCGTTCTGCATTAGCATCGAACAGCCCCCYTGATATGCAACTTTRCAGGGAAGCTAGAAACCAATATACACAGGCAGTTAGAAAAGCCAAGGCTAGCTTTTTCAAGCAGAAATTTGCTTCCTCAAAAAAGTGCTGYACACTGTAAAGTCCATGGAGAATAAGAGCACCTCCTCCCAGCTATCCACTGCACTGAGGATAGGAAACTCTGTCACCACCGATAAATCCACTATAACTGAGAATTTCAATATGCATTTTTCTACGGCTGGCAATGCTTTCCACCTGGCTACCCCTACCCTGGACAACAGCACTGCACCCCTCACAGCAAGTCGACCAAGCCTTCCCCATTTCTCCTTCTCCCAAATCCAGTCAGTTGATGTTCTGAAAGAGCTGCAAAATCTGGACCCCTACAAATCAGCCGGGCTAGACAATCTGGAACCTTTCTTTCTAAAATGATCTGCCGAAATTGTTGCAACCCCTATTACTAGCCTGTTCAACCTCTCTTTCGTGTCGTCTGAGATTCCCAAAGATTGGAAAGCAGCTGCGGTCATRCCCCTCTTCAAAGGMGGGGACACTCTGGACCCAAACTGCTACAGACCTATATCTATCCTACCCTGCCTTTCTAAGGTCTTCGAAAGCCAAGWCAACAAACAGATTACCGACCATTTRGAATRCCACCGCCCCATATACTACCCACCACTGTGACCTGTACGCTCTCGTTGGCTGGCTCTCGCTTCATACTCGTCGCCAAACCCACTGGCTCCAGGTCATCTACAAGACCCTGCTAGGTAAAGTCCCCCCTTATCTCAGCTCGCTGGTCACCATAGCAGCACCCACCTGTAGCACGCGCTCCAGCAGGTATATCTCTCTGGTCACCCCCAAAGCCAATTCCTCCTTTGGCCGCCTCTCCTTCCAGTTCTCTGCTGCCAATGACTGGAACAAACTACAAAKATCTCTGAAACTGGAAACACTTATCTCCCTCTCTAGCTTTAAGCACCAGCTGTCAGAACAGCTCACAGATTACTGCACCTGTACATAGTCCATCTGTAATTTAGCCCAAACAACTACCTCTTCCCCGACTGTATTTATTTATTTATTTTGCTCCTTTGCACCCCATTATTTCTATTTCTACTTTGCACATTCTTCCACTGCAAATCGACCATTCCAGTGTTTTACTTGCTATATTGTATTTACCTCGCCACCATGGCCTTTTTTTGCCTTTACCTCCCTTATCTCACCTCATTTGCTCACATTGTATATAGACTTATTTTTTCTACTGTATTATTGACTGTATGTTTGTTTTACTCCATGTGTAACTCTGTGTTGTTGTATGTGTCGAACCCTTTTGCTTTATCTTGGCCAGGTCGCAATTGTAAATGAGAACTTGTTCTCAACTTGCCTACCTGGTTAAATAAAGGTGAATTCAAAAATTCTTTTTTTTTAAATTTTTTAAGACTGAACATCTTTGGCTGATGCAGAGTGTTTTCAGACAATGAGGACATCCCCAGTGTGAGAGTYCAGGAGCTCCCTGTGTGGGAGAGAGAGTTGCAATAATCAACACCTCTCCTCCCCTGCCCTCTCCTCWCCTCCAAACAAACATGAACCATAAAGGAGTGGAAATATCGGCCTCCCTTTTCCTGAGTGTTCATGAAGAGGTTTCTATGGTCTATATATCTGGAGCTGTATCAGCGGGGCAGTAAAATACAGTGTCACTAGTTGTGCTAAGTGGGCCTCTTTTATATACACTCATCACCTCACAGGCTATACCCCCCTATTAACCCAACATAGCAGCTAGACATTTATCAGCATTGGGCAAATACACACACACACATACATAATAAAATAGAATAGAATGCTAACTGGTCATATCCACAGAAATCCCCAGGTGTCACAGTTTAGTTAATCCTGCCATGAGCTGGCATTGTGTCTGCATATGACATAGTTGCCTCTGGGAGAAATCACAGCCAATAACATTACACTAATACAATATACCTAGCAGAGCAAGCATTCCAACAATGGGACAATTTGGGAATTTTCTGAATGTCCTAATCAATCTGCCTCTGAACTTATGGGAAAAATCAACAATAGGGATAAGGGAGACCAGGTCTGGTTGTCTCATGAGTTGGTTGTCACAGTGCTTATTACAAAAAAAATCCAGGGGTGGCTGGTTAATAATTTCAAGATAAAAATGTGTGTCCTCTTAAGGAGAAGTCATTCARGTGGTCAATTTAGGTGTAGAGTATATTCGAGTACAGTGCAGTACAGTAGTGATGTGTGGGTAAAATCACCGGGGAAGCCAAGCCAGAAAAAAAAACATATTACAACCTGCGTTGTGATAATTGCGTTGTTTGCTCTATAACCTGTTAGTTCATATGCCTTGACACCGTGATATACAGACCTAATGCCGAGACAATAAGAATAAATTCAAACACACCTTTGTTTCACCACAAAACCGGAGAGCAACCTCTGTCCGYCGAAGTCCATAAAATATATTGCATATAATAAACAGTTACTGTACAAGCAAGGTAATCTTTCRGACATTTTCGGACTACTAAACAACTTTTGAATTTGAACCACGGAACGTTACCTCAAGTCGCAAAGAAAACAGGAGCTGGCTCCACAATTCCAGCACCATTTCAACGTCAACATTTCAACATCATCTAATCACCTATGCTTAGTCTAATAAAGTGACAACTAAAAGATAGCAAAAACGATTTAGTTCAATCAACGTAAGCTAAATATGATGTGGCAGTACAGACTTTTAGTTTTTGTTGTACTAGGCTACCTGCRTAAAATACTTGCTTGCTAGCCTAACTTCAGCATACTACATCTAGCTACATGTTGAACTTCCATCTTCTCAGGCCAGGGGCACAATGTATGAATTTATGGTTGGATCAGAATCCCTGTTATAATCATTGGCCAGTACGGGGAATTAAGTAAAACAACAAGTCCAAATCCCTATTTCAATCCATGGCTAATTTAGGAAAGGGACAATTTTAGCTAGCTAGCCACAAAAAGATGCAACGATGAACGTKTTTTTTCTGTCAATAATGGCATTTGGCTTGTGATGTGATTGGTCTGAAGCCAAATCCAAACTGTCTTCCCTTGACACTTTTTTTTGCACCAGGACCATTCACAGCTGAGTTCACTCAGTTTAGCTCAACGCTGATTGGCTAAAATGTTATAACATTTTTATCAATGGATGCCAAATACTCGCTGGCTTCCCTTGCATTCAATGCTACGGGCGGCAACAAATTTCATACTCTTTCTGACCAGACAGCATCAGATAGATACGCTACACGTACTGAGACAGAGGGGCGCTGTTTCGTTTGCTCGGATGCTTTCTCCGGTGAAATACAGTCTCTTGAGAATTGAAGGAAATTGATGAAACACAGAGAGACGAAAGATAAAATATTTAGTATGCTTTTTCTTGGTAAGTTTTTTGGGGAAGCCTGGCTTTGAAAAGCCTAAAAATAAAATTGGCACTGACCTATTGTCCAGGAGAAGAAAAAAATCACATTGCAAAATAATGCTTTTTAGCCTATTCATTGACTGAAATATCAGTTGATGGAAATACATTTGACCAGTCATGCTTATGGGTTAATTTTTATAATTTATTGGAATTAAAGTGGTGGTTGTGTATATTCATTATGCATCTTATTTATCACACACGCACAGCATACAGATACAGAGCCTTTGCGTGGAAAATCTGTCAGACAGCGCTTTAATGAGCCCAATCATTGGGCAACCATTCTAAACACAATTGTGTTTTAAACATTTCTTTGGGGGCCACGATTAAAAATAGCTAATATTTGTATTTCTCAACTGGTAATRGTAGCGTGCTTCCCATTCACCATTCAAATGCATAGGCAACGGAAGGCGGGCTTCATCAGCGTGTCACACACCACTTTGCAATGAGCTGGAGGCAGTATGCATTTTMWAAATATAGCTACTTAATTACCATAATCMAAATGTGATTTCTGTCATTCTGAGCACCGCGGATGGATGCCCTAATCAATGCATATGGGTCCGGTACATTTCTCAAATGTCCGGAAAGTTAAAATGCTACCAGTCAAATGTCCGGCACCACATTTTCATAACGGAAACCCTGACACACACACACACACACACACACACACACACACGATTTGAGTGGAGTAAGAACCAGGGGTGCAACTTTCACGGCGGATGGGGCACATTCTGAAACTGCATTTTTGTCCCCCCTAGTTGTGTGCTTTAGGACCATGTGGACGTCTCCGAGTGGTCGGGTAGGCTGTTTGGAGTGTTTATCCGACTGGATAAAATAAAAAATAAAAATGTCTCACTTCTAAAACCAAAGTTGCGCCACTGGTAAGAACTACAATGTCAAAGCATTATTTACTTATTTATTATTATTATTAAAATAAATACTGTTCAAATAAAGGCTTTATATTTTCAAAAACTTTGTCAATTGTTGCTGAAAAACAAATGGCAAACACTGACAACCAACTCCATACTGTGTAACACCAACCTCAACAACCAGGGTGGGGCTTGTTGTCACAAGTGGACAGAGTGTGTTTAATGGTTTATACTTCATGTTGGAATAAAATATAATGATACAGCTCATCCTTCAACACCATAGTACCCTCTAAGCTCATCATTAAGCTCGGGGCCCTCAGTCTGAACCCCGCCCTGTGCAACTGGGTCCTGGACTTCCTGACGGGCCGCCCCCAGGMGYTGAAGGTAGGAAACAACACCACTACGCTGATCAATGGTGCGTGCTCAACCCCTCCTGTACTCCCTGTTCACCATGACTGCATGGCCACGCACGCCTCCAAKTCAATCATGAAGTTTGCAGATGACACAACAGTAGTAGGCCTTATTACCAACAATGACGAGACAGCCTACAGAGAGGASGTGAGGGCCCTGCCGGAGTGGTGCCAGGAAAATAACCTCTCCCTCAACATCAACAAACAAAGGAGCTGATCGTGGACTTGAGGAGACAGCAGAGGGAGCACACCCCCATCCATATCGACGCAACAGCACCTCTTCAACCTCAGGAGGCTGAAGAAATTTGGCTTGGCCCCTAAGACCCTCACACACTTTTACAGATGCACCATTGAGGGGATCCTGTAGGGGTGTATCACCGCCTGGTACGGCAACTGCTCAGCCCACAACAGCAGGGCTCTCCATAGGGTGGTGCGATCTGCCCAACGCATCACTGGGGAATTCTGCTTGCCCTCCATGACATCTACAGCACCCAATGTCACAGGAAGGCCAAAATGATCATCAAGAAAATCAACCACCCGAACCACGGCCTGTTCACTGTGTTATCATCCAGAAGGCGACGTCACTACAGGCGCATCAAAGCTGGGACCGAGAGACTGAAAATCAGGTTCTATCTCAAGGCCATGAGACTGTTAAATAGCCATCACTTGCCTGCCTCCACCCAGTACCCTGCCCTGAACTTAGTCGCTGTCACTAGCCAGCTACCACCCGGTTACTGAACCCTGCACCTTAGAGGCTGCTGTCCTATATACATAGACATGGAATCACTGGTCACTTTAATAATGGAACACGGGTCACTTTAATAATGTTTACATACTGTTTAACTCATTTGATATGTATATACTGTATGCTAGTCAATGCCATCCTATTCAACTACTGCTGTGCATGCGGAAAGGATTCAGACACCGTGACTTTTTACACATTTTGTTATGTTAAAAATGGTTGAATTAGTTTTTTTCCCTATCAATCTCCACACAATTACTCATAGTGACAAAGTCAAAGCAGGTTTTTAGAAAATGAAATATCACATTTACATAKGTTTTCAGACCCTTTACTCAGTACTTTGTTGAAGCACCTTTGGCAACGATTACAGCCTTGAGTCTTCTTGGGTATGACYCTACAAGCCTGGCACTACCGTATTTGGGGAGTTTCTCCCATTCTTCTCTGAAGATCCACTCAAGCTCTGTCAGGTTGGTTGGGGAGTGTCGCGCACAGCTATTTTCAGGTCTCTCCAGAGATGTTCAATCGGGTTCAAGTCTGGGCTCTGGCTGGGCCACTCAAYGACATRCAGAGACTTGTCCCGAAGCCACTTCTGTGTTGTCTTGGCTGTGTGTTTAGGGTTGTTGTCCTGTTGGAATGTGAATRGRTCCTGTCTGAGGTCCTGAGCGCTCTGGAGCAAGTTTTCATCAAGGATCTCTCTGTACTTTGCTCAGTTCATCTTTCCCTCGAGCCTAACTAGTCTCCCAGTCCCTACTGCTGAAAAATATCCCCACAACATGATGCTGCCGCCACCATGCTTCACCGTAGGGATGGTGCCAGATTTCTTCCAGACGTGACGCTTGGCATTCAGGCCAAAGAGTTCAATCTTGGTTTCATCAGACCAGAGAATCTTGTTTCTCATGGTCTGTCCTTTAGGTGCCTTTTGGCAAACTCCAAGCGGGCTGTAATGTGCCTTTTACTAAGAAGTGGTTTCCGTCTGGCCACTCTACCATTAAGGCCTGATTAGTGGAGTGCAGCAGAGATGGTTGTCCTTCGGGAAGGTTCTCCCATCTCCACAGAAGAACTCTGGAGCTCTGTCAGAGTGGCCATCGGGTTTTTGGTCACCTCCCTGACCAAGGCCCTTCTCCCCCGATTGCTCAGTTTGACCCAGAGGCCAGCTTTAGGCAGAGTCTTGGTGGTTCCAAACTTCTTCCATTTAAGAATGATGGAGGCCACTGTGTTCTTGGGGACCTTCAATGCTGCAGAAATGTTTTGGTACCCTTCCCCAGATCTGTGCCTCGACACAATTCTCTTTAGGAGCTCTACGGACAATTCCTTCGACCTCATGGCTTAGTCTTTGCTCTGACATGCACTGTCAACTGTGGGACCTTATATAGACAGGTGTGTACCTTTCCAAATCATGTCCAATCAATTTAATTTACCACAGGTGTGGAAACGTTTCAAGGATGATCAATGCAAACAGGATGCACCTGAGCTCAATTTCGAGTCTCAAAGCAAAGGGTCTGAATACTAATAAGGTATCTCTATTTTATATTTAATGAATGTGCAAAAAATTCTAAAACCTGTTTTAATTTTGTCATTATGGGGTATTGTGTGTAGATGTGATGAGGAAAAAGATATTTCATCAATTTTAGAATAAGACTGTAACGCAACAATTCCAAATGCACTGTATACTATTCTATCCTACGTATTCTACAAATATACAAAATATTKTTTCCAAATACTGTCCATAATGTTTATAATGTATATTCATTCCATCCCATATATATATATATTTATACTCCGGACTCTGACATTGCTTGTCCTAATATTTATATATTTCTTAATTCCATTCTTTTACTTTTATATCTGTATGTATTGTTATGAATTGTTAGATARTACTGCACTGCTGTAGCTACYAACATAAGCATTTCGCTACACCCGCAATAACATCTGCTAAATATGCGTACAATTTGATTTGATTTTGATAGAAAAAGGTCCCCATTTCAACTCAGTACCTTGGTCTTTCTACTAACAGTCTTGTAAGATATATACCGGTGCAGAGAAATGCTCAAATTACTCAAAAGTGTGATAACCAACCCCGGTCTCCCCTACATGCCAGGCTATTGTCATGGTAGTCTCCAAATAAAGCAGATGAGAGGATTGGAGAAATGTGCTTGTGCGTTCCAAAGACACCACTTCAGGATAGATAAACACAGATGAGAACTTTTGGCAATGAACCCTCTGATCTAAATAGGAACATTGATTGGTAAAGGCTGGGGGAGCTGAGCCCAGTGTATGCATATGCATGTGTGTAAGGTGCGTGAGTCCTGTGTGTCTTGCAATCGGACCAAACATACACAATCTGGGAGGCAGAGTAGCGGGAGTGGGCTTTGATCAAAAAAATGTTTTGTTAGAATGTGCTTCCTTTGATGCCTATGGCTGGCCCAGACCCGTGTAGCCTATCACAGCATAAACATTATTCCAGTTGATTACTGCCTGATTCACATCAATATCACTCATGTTGCCCTGATTAACACCACTCTGGCTTTCTGTCAATGTTTTCTGTGTGTGTGTGTGAGTGAGTGAGTGAGTGAGTGAGTGAGTGAGTTGAGTGAGTGAGTGAGTGGGGAGTGAGTGAGTGAGTGAGTGAGTGAGTGAGTGTGTGATGGTGAGTGAGTGAGTGAGTGAGTGAGTGAGTGAGTGAGTGAGTGAGTGAGTGAGTGAGTAGTGAGTGAGTGAGTGAGTGAGTGAGAGGAGAGTTTGTGTATTTGTACACTGTCTATGGGTTTTGAGTGCGTGTGTGTTGTGTGTGTGTGTGGTGTGTGTGTGTGTGTGTGTGTGTGTGCTGTGTGTGTGTGTGGTGTGTGTGGTGTGTGGTGTGGTGTGCGTGTGCGTGTGCGTGTGCGTGTGCGTGTGCGTGTGCGTGTGCGTGTGTGTGTGTGTGTGTGCGCTGGGGGAGTCATGAATACGTGCGTGCATGGGTGTGTGTGAGTGAGAAAGAGTCAGTGCCCAGGAATGTCTCCTGTAAGTCTTACTATGCAGCCCCATGCTGCCAGGACTAACACAGACAGACGGATGGACAAACGGACAGACAGACAGACAGACAGACAGAGATGTCCATCTATTTACACTTGAGTTGCTATGACACAACATGCCCTAGAGGAGGTGTTGCATACCCCCCACTAGACCACCAGAGAGACCAGTCCACTGCTCTGTGCCCGCTATGCCACTGCCATGTGGCTATTAAGCCATTTTGATTTGTGCATGGTACGCCTGTGTACAGCATCAACAATTCAACAAAACAATTCACTTCAGATAACTCGTAAATATGCTGACGCCAAGTATTTTAAACAGTGGAATAAATTACAGTATATAATAAAACATGATTTTTTTTCAGAAATATAAAGATTAAAATATAATAATGTCTGTGAATAACATCAATAGCTCGCAGTTATTGTCTTTTTAATGAATAAACAAATCGGACATGCATTATCAGCTTAAAAAGTATGACAATTTCATAAAGGTCAAAGGAGTGTTTTGTGTTGTCATTATTTAAAATGATGAAAGCTGCTAACTAAACAGAAAAGTTCAAAGGAGAAGATAAGTGAAGTGAAGAAAGGAGAAGAGAAKGCACACAGAAGTGCTAATGTGTGTGCTTTCAGTCCTCCGAGATTTACATCAGTACTGGCGTCTGGGTGGCTGAGGTACGGGGTACATCTCCACTAGAACATCCAAGCATGGTGAGGACAGCGACGAGAACACACACACACACACGTGCACACCCAGGCACACAGACACACACACGCCTACACACACAAACACACTTAGGGGAAGTGCTGAGGAGAACCGTGTGGCCACATGCCTTTACACTTGCGTATAACTTAAGCTGTGCCCAGCTGTTGCAGACTGACAGGAAAGCAGCCAGCACAGTGTGAGCATGTGTGTTTGCGTGTGCGTGTGTGCGTGCGCGTGTCCACGCATTCAACTGCCTGCTATTTCCTGAGCAGTCGGTTACGACAGCAAGTGCAGCTGCCTCTCACAGTGATATTTCACAGTGGAAAAGGAAGCTGTCTAAGCTGACTGTAAAGTCATTTAAAGCGATATACTGAAGCTCAACAGCTAACCAGCTCGCATGCGTGTGTGTGTTTATATCCAAATGTCTGTATATTGTATGTTGCATAGGCGTGTATGTGTCTGCGTGCGCACGTGTGTGTGTGTTCTCGTCGCTGTCCTCACCATGTTCTAGTAAATTACCCTGTTGTGTAATTGTGTGTGTGTGTATACTTTGTGTGTGTGTGCTCTCCATAGACCCTCAGTTCCTGCATCTTTAATTGATGTGGTCTTCTATTAATACACAGTCAAGGTGACCTTTACCTGCCTTCCTGGGTGTCTGCAGCCCTACTACAGAGCATTCCGCTCCAGAGCACCAAAAACTGCTGACATTTCACTCAGCATCCACCATACACACCCCTGCGGACCTAGAAGATACACACCTTATACACAACCCATTGGATGCACACCTTTTGCTGAGCGACAGTAATACACAAAACCTTTGATTTGCACCTAGAAAATACATACAGTGCATTCAGAACGTATTTAGACTCCTTGACATTTTACACATTTTGTTACGTTAGAGCCTTATTCTAAAATTGATTACATTTTCCTCATCAATCTACACACAATTCCCCATAATGACAAGGCAAAAACAGGTTTTTAAACATTTTAGATTTTTGGGCAAATTTAGAAAAAAGAAAAAACTGAAATATCACATTTATATAAGTATTCAGACCCTTTACTCAGAACTTTGTTGAAGTACCTTGGTCAGCAATTACAGCCTGGAGTCTTCTCTGCAAATCCTCTCAAGCTCTGTCAGGTTGAATGGGGAGCGTCGCTGCACGACTATTTTCAGGTCTCTCAGAGATGTTCGATCGGGTTCAAGTCCGGGCTCTGGCTGGGCCACTCAAGGACATTCAGAGACTTGTCCCGAAGCCACTCCTGCATTGTCTTGGCTGTGTGCTTAGGGTCGTTGTCCTGTTGGAAGGTGAACCTTCGCCCCAGTCTGAGGTCCTGAGCGCTCTGGAGCAGGATTTCATCAAMAATCTCTCTGTACTTTGCTCCGTTCATCTTTTCCTCGATCCTGGCTAGTCTCCCAGTCCCTGACGCTGAAAAACATCCCCACAGCATGATGCTGACACCACCATGCTTCACCGTAGGGATGGTTCCAGATTTCCTCCAGATGTGACGCTTGGCATTCAGGCCAAAGAGTTCAATCTTGGTTTCATCAGACCAGAGAATCTTGGGGACCTTCAATACCGCAGACAATTTTGGGTACCCTGCCCCAGATCTGTGCCTCGACTTATTGCTGTCTTCGGACTCTACCGACAATTCCTTTGACCTCATGGCTTGGTTTTGCTCTGACATGCACTGTCAACTGTGGGACCTTATATAGACAGGTGTGTGCCTTTCCAAATCATGTCCAATCAATTGAATTTACCACAGGTGGACTCCAATCAAGTTGTTGAAACATCTCAAGAATGATCAATGGAAACAGGATGCACACTTCTTACCATATAAATGTACTTGAACTTTATTACTTAATTTAATTCTATAAACTCTCACACAGTAATAATTTAACTTCTTATGGATGGCTGCAAGGGCAGTATTGAGTAGTTTGGATGAAAGGTGCCCAGAGTAAATGGCCTGCTCCTCAGTCCCAGTTGCTAATATATGCATATTATTATTAGTATTGGATAGAAAACACTCTGAAGTTTCTAAAACTGTTTGAATGATGTCTGTGAGTATAACAGAACTCATATGGCAGGCAAAAACCTGAGAAGAAATCCAAACAGGAAGTGGGAAATCTGAGGTTGGTCGATTTTCAACCCAGCCCCTTGAATACACAGTGGGATATTGATTATGTCCTAAGGCTTCCACTAGATGTCAACCGTCTTTAGAAACTTGAATGAGGCTTCTACTGTGATGTGGAGCCGGATGAGAGCTCTTTGAGTCAGTGGTCTGGCAGAGAGCCAGGTCCTGGTCATGCGCATTTCACATGATAGCGACCTGCGGCCTGCGTTTTCTACAGACAATGGAATTCTCCGGTTGGAACGTTATTGAAGATTTATGATAAAAACATCCTAAAGATTGATTCTATACTTAGTTTGAAATGTTTCTACGACCTGTAATATAACCTTTTGAACTTTTCTTCCGACGTTCGGCTGGACCTGCACGAGCGTTTGGATTTGTGTACTAAACGCCCTAACAAAAGTAGCTACTTGGACATAAATAATGGACATTATCGAACAAATCAAACATTTATTGTGGAACTAGGATTCCTGGGAGTGCATTCTGATGAAGATCATCAAAGGTAAGGGAATATTTATAATGTTATTTCTGATTTCTGTTGACTCCAACATGGCGGATAATTTTATTATTTTTCTGAGCGCCGTTCTCAGATTATTGCATAGTTTGCTTTTTCCGTAAAGTTTTTTTGAAATCTGACAAAGCGGTTGCATTAAAGAGAGGTATATCTATAATTCCATGTGTAACACTTGTATTTTCATCAACATTTATGAGGAGTATTTCTGTAAAATTGATGTGGCTATGCAAAATCACTGGATGTTTTTGGAACTAGTGAACGTAACGCGCCAATTTTTTTATATAAATATGAACTTTATCAAACAAAACATACATGTATTGTGTAACATGAAGTCCTATGAGTGCCATCTGATGAATATCATCAAAGGTTAGTGAWTCATTTTATCTCTATTTGTGCTTTTTGTGACTCCTCTCTTTGACTGGAAAAATGGCTGAATTTTTCAGTGACTTGGCGGTGACCTAACATAATCGTTTGTGGTGCTTTTGCTGTAAAGCCTATTTGAAATCGGACACTTTGGTGGGATTAACAACAAGATTGCCTTTAAAATGGTATAAGATACATATATGTTTGAGGAATTTTAATTATGAGATTTCTGTTGTTTGAATTTGGCGCCCTGCACTGTCACTGGCTGTTGTCATATCGATCCCGTTAACGGGATTGCAGCCATAAGAAGTTTTAAGTAATATCAAATAAATTTAACTGTGATACATTTAAACATGAATTTACTCTAATAATCTCTGCTACAATCTATGACCCGAAACATTAAATATTACACAACAACCTAGAAGGATCAGACATTAAGTCTGCAAAATAGTTTTTTTTACCTTTGATTACTACTAAGGCAAAACACATTAACCCAAAAATCTGCTGAGACACTCCATTCAGATGGTAATCTGTCCCATCTGAACCTCAGCCGAACTCAATGACCTCCATGAATATGTGAGGTACTTTTACTTGAAATAACTTTATTTAGACTATAGGGCTTTATTGAGACGGTGTTGAGGGAGGAGAAGGGGGCTAAAAAAGCAGGAAGGGGGAGCCAGATGAGCAGCCAGATCAGAGGAGGCTGTATCAGGGGCTGTTCGTCTCGTGACAGTGTGTGGAATGATTTTCCATCCATTAGTGTGGCCGTGCTCCCAGAGGCATACACACACACACTCCCGTGTAACTTCTCACAATTCCACTTACTTATGTTAATAAACCACCAATGCATGTTAATGTTTTCAGGCATGAGTGTGTGCCAAGAATAATAAAAATACAACAAAATCATCTCCTACAAAATGATTGACAAATGATTCAAAGCAATGTACTCACCTGCATATTGAATGTGGGACAGAGACAAGGACAGGGTAGGACCAAGGAGAAAATAGAAGAGAGGAAGAGATTACTACTATGGACAAGTACGGTCAACATTCTCCTCTTATCGCTTACTCCTAGGCCCGGCATATAGCCTACCTACACTGTAAAAAAGCCAACTTAACCAATTGTTTAATCAGAGTCATTATGTGAGTTGAGTGGACTTGAAAAGGACAATCATTTAATGTGTTAAAGTTGGTTTACTCAACAAACTCGGCTCGAAGTGAGCTGAATGAATGAATGAAATGAATGTTTGCTCAAAATCACTCAATACCACACCCATCATTATCATATTTCCCAGCATGCTCTATTGCATGGTGATTTTTTTGTTTGTTTCAAGGCCTGTGTTTTTATATGTACATTAATTGGTTGATTAATAATATAATACACAAATATAAATAACATACATTTTTCTAAACTAATCCAATCTGTTGGACTTACTGCACCCGTTACTGAGAAGGCTGTTCCAGTARACCAGGAGTTTCAGACCACTGTGTTAGGGTGTGACTAGGCCATCAAAGAAAGGCTTTATGATATATGTAATGTATTGTCAACAAAACAGTTAGGTTTTAAATATAACATATTGGTGTTCACTTTGAAAATCACAGGCTACAGGGCTAAAAGCCATTGAATACAACAACCWSGTCTCTGTTGCTAACAAYTAKAGTCATGTGTAGTAACTACAATTCACTCYAAAGGCAAGGCATACTGGGAAGTWTGCAAATAAGGTATAGTAAATTCTCAAATTGAATTGTATGTTCACGCAACCTAAAAATCTAAGTTGAGTGAACATACAATTCAACTTGAGAATGTATGTTGGTTGAGCTATATGCCCAAATGTTGAGCAAACTCACTATCCTATTGCAGCTGTTTACCTTACAATTGTACGATGAATCAACCTCTTTTTTTTGTTTTACAGCGTACTGTTCTTTTATACTAATGCATCATTTGGTATGGTAGGCTAGGCCATCTATGGATACTTTTTCCAATTGTCAGTTGGTTAATTAGACTGTTGAACCATTCTGTAATGTAAGTCAGGTATCAACAGAACCAAGAGTGAGAACCAGTCATGTAAGTCCATTTGTTTTGATCTAATATGTTTCAGACTGTGATCCAGCACAGTGCTGCAGTAGTCMTGTTGTGGAAAAGGACAGTAGCACTACGTAATGGAATCTCTGCTGTGCTGTCTCGTGTCTAGCTTATAGTTTGTCCTGTCCCATCCATCGTTTGACACACACAGACACATACACACACGGTAGTGTCTGTAGACTTCTGTGTGCCTCTGCGTCTGGACGTCTGGACAGAATCACTCTCTGCAACAGGCACTGTCTGGGCCATATACAAGACGGACAGATGCACGCACATGTCCACACACAAGGTCCGAGTCTCAAGTCGAATCACAAGTAGAACGGGTCGAGTCTCGAGTCAAGTCCAAGTCGTGCATTCTAAGAGCAAGTCAAGTCGAATCAAGTCTCAAGTCAAGTAAAAAAAATCTTGGGACTATAAGGTTCATTATGACATTTTTGTCAAAAATGAGTTAGTTCCATATGGTAGAACTTTAGATGATTCTTCATATGTCTGTGGAGTTAGATTATTTTTTAAGTAAATGTTATGTGGGGAAAAAATGAAAATCTAGAAAGTTCTAGCTGCATAAAGCKATTTGAACTTGGCTCTATAAGGTTCTATCTGCAATCCAATCACAAGTCTGAACAAATACAGACGGACCAATCAGAACACGTCTTTGCCATCTCACTCTAAGTACGATCTAGCTAGTCTAGCCAGCAATAATAGCACACAAGCAAAACAATAACACTGTCAGAAATCTTAAGAAAGAAAAGTTTACTCCCAAACAGTTCTGAAATCTGGGATGTGAAAACTTTGATGCTCAATATCTCCGAACTATGCTTTGCGCAGAGAGAACCTTATAATCGCAAGGTCACAAAATCTTTGTCTATTTATTGACGCTACCAGACCGCCCGCACAGCGCGAACACGAGCGCACAATCGCTACACAAATGTATCCTGTCTTTACAGCCATAAAAGGTGATGCATTTTCAAAACGCAAGATACAGAAATAAACTGCGTTTAACACCTGCATTTTGAGCTGAAAGTCATTCATGTTAARAGTCAATATCAACTAGGGATATCATGTCACATTGTCACTTCTCTGGTGTCCAGACCAGCAGGATCATAAGGCCTACCTGGATGGAAAGCATGATCTGTCTGTAGCCTTTTTCTTCCTCACAAGTATTGTTATTCATTTGCCAGAAAATGTTACATCTTCATCCCATACAGTAGCTAAGGTAGAGTGATGAWACAGCTACACTGTATCTTTAGACATACAGTATAGTCAGTACCACCACTGAGGTATATCATTATAACCKACCCAAACTAYGCATATCTGAAATATGAAAATGATCAATGAAATCACCAGGTAGCCTATTGTTCTGGCAAAGATGCGTCCGTTGCAGATTGCTAAACTGTATTTTATATGGATGATATCAGCGTAGGTAGGCAGGCTACTCTGTTTTTGCCAGGTAAAACCGGAGWAAATTAAACAAGCGCTTTCTGGTCATTAATCTGGATAAGGGGCGCTCMCCTTTCCGCTTCAATMCTGATGACTGGTCAGCGGTCTTACYCAATGTATTGGTTKTGAAACAAATGTTTTTGAAACTAAATTTGYTGCAATGCCGTAGGCCTATGTTAGTGACCAGATCTAATAAGCAAAGTGATTGCTGATTGACAGTTTGCTGGTCCAATCAGAGGGCCGAGGGTGCGTTTCAGTAGCCAATCAGTTTTTTTGCAAGTGCGATACTGTCTCTGGCTGTGTGGTGAGTAGCCTAATCCATGGAGACTGTGCCACAAAACGAATGTCAAAACTTTACAAAACCTGGCTAGAAAATGTCAAGTGATCAGTCTCATATAAAAGTCAAGTCCCAAGTCACAAAACGAGTGACAAAACGTTACAAAACCTCATTTTATTTTCTATCAAGTCGAGTTTCAAGTCATCAAATTTGTTACTGGAGTCAGACTCGAGTCCAAGTCATGTGGAGCCACACTCACCCTCTCTTTCACTCTCTCTCTTTCTCTCTCTCTTTCACTCTCTCTCTCTCTTTTTCTACCTCCCTCCCCCAATCATCATACACACAGCACTAATATCCAAGGGTGTCTCCATATACAGACACATTCTCTGATGTCACACACACACACAAACACACACAGATTCCCAGTTCAGACCATAATAAACACTATGTCATGGTGAAAGCTCCGGTTGTGTCGTGAACAGAGTATCATTATAGCAGGTTGAGGGTACCTACAGGGGACCCATTACGACTTCAAAATAGAATGCCCCCTACTTACACACACACACACACACACACACACACACACTCTCACACAACACACACACACATCACACACACACACACACACACGACACACACACACACACACACACACACACATACACAGCACACGCACACACAGGCACACACACACACACACTGGATGCCGACCATGTCAGTCCCCCTCATTCTCTTTGTCACTGTGACACCTGTGACATTTCTCTACAACTATGGTCCAGACATTCTAAAATTGACACATGCACATACTGTTTACATCATACGATCAAAATATACAGTGTAACGCAACATGTGGTTACCGTGGCTTGTGTATTAATTATCATCCATAATGAGGCCTTAAACAGGCACAGATAATTTTGACCGCTGAGTAACCCAACGTAATTAAACCCTCACCCTAAACCTTAGTACATGATGTTACAACCAATAGAAAAAGAATATCCATAGATCCTCCCACTAGTTGATGGGATT
>NC_036858.1:36123998-36172785 GCF_002910315.2 Salvelinus sp. IW2-2015 | reverse complement strand
TCCAAGAGAGAGAGTTGAACCCCGCTACAACGTAATTACAAACCCCACCCTAACCTTAGTAACATGATGTTACAACCATAGAAAAAGAATATCCATAGATCCTCCACTAGTTGAATGGGATTTCACTACAGACAGACATAGGGACAGACAGCGTGAAATACGTCTATTGGTTGACAAACAGCAGCAATAGGTTCCATTAGACTAGCTGGGAGCAGAGGAGCCAAGACACAAATGCCTTACAAGACCATGGAAACCAGGTCAGCTGTGACTGCCTACGTCATTGGTTACCAAACGGGTGTATGTATGCCTCTGTCGGACTGTTTGTTTTGTTGTTTGTCTCTATCTATTTAGCTATATCATCTAGGTTATCCGTATTCTTGCGGATGTGTACGTGTGTAACAGTGTGTGTCCAGAGACATAAGGAGGGCATATAAAATCCCAGTCAAACACCGCCCACCCCCCTCACCTCACCACTCCTCCCTCCACCACTCCTCACCATCACCACCTCCTCATCTCACCACTCTCATCTCACCACTCCACTCTCACGCACTCCTCACCTCACCCTCCTGACCTCACCACTCCTCACTCACCCTCCTCAACTCACACTCCTCATCTCACCACTCCTCATCTCACTCACCACTCCTCACCTCACCCTCCTCAACTCACCACTCCTCACTCTCTTCACAGGTTCCTCCACCACTGTTTGTCCCAACTGATGGGGCTAATGCAGCTGCAATGACTACTCTCACTACAGGTGCTCTGGGAGCGAGAGAGAGGGAGAGAGAGCGAGAGAGAGAGAGAGGTGGCGTGAGAGTGCATAAGTATGGAATCAGGGGGGTTGTGATCTTTTCAAATGTCAGCGAGACCACCGTGTATATTCCTGTTATATGTTCCAACCTGTTGAGTGATGTATCAGAGGCTTTGAAACAGGCAGGGGACAGGACTAACATCAATCAGCCTTAACAGCTCCATAAGTCGGCCCCACCAGTCCCCCTTAACTTTAGCTAACCCCTCAATCCCTCCGTCTGTGGTTCATATGAGTGATGGCTGACGGATCTCAGAAATTCCTTGACCTTTGACCTCTCTTTACCCTTAGGCTTCCCAGATCCGGTGTTCCTGGCCTGTTTCCAAGCCCACACCGGCAGAGCGCTGTGTGTGTCGGATCGTTTACAGGGGCCCCGCCGCATCTGGAATGTATTCCCAGTTTTACTCCCGTTTATGGAATTACATAGATCCTGTCCTCCGTCTCCCCTGGTTTTAACCGCCTCTAAAATGGGGCACACCTTAAGAGGGCCAGCCGGTGAGGTTATGCCCCCACAGGCYCTCTCATTATGGGGCTTGGCAGTGGGGTTATGCCCCCTCGTAACAAGCCTGGAGGGGCAGTAAGGGGGCTGTGGAAACGCCCCGGGGGGAAGCCTGAGACATAGGGGGTCCTGAGGCAGCCGGGTTACAGCAAGGGCATCTCGTCTCCTACCCTGGTGCTTGTAACTGGCTGGGGTCAAAGGTGAGAGTGTAGGGTGAGGGTCATCCTGCTCACCATCTAGTCTCAGTCTGACTGAGAGGTAGTAAGTTACACAGCAGTAAACCAGAATTCTTGTTGTCTATAATGAATGCTTACACAACCACATAAATGACGAAGTACATGGGTATAAAGTGTGTGAAAGCAGGAGTAACCGCAATGCAAAACTGTTTTCAGTCATGTCAAAATACTTGTAGTCACATGCTTTTAAAACACTTTTAAAGCAGTAGTAGAGCGTGTCATGAATTTTAAGTTCCTCTACYTCCKCATCACCGAGGACTTGTCATGGACCAACAACACCGCCACTCTACTGTACCTAAGGCGGCTGAAGAAATATGGCATGCCGCCCCAGGTCCTCTCCAAATTCTACCGCTGCACCGTCGAGAGCGTCCTGACCGGTTGCAAACACAGTCTGGTACGGAAATTGCGCCATCCATGACCACAAGGCCCTCCAGCGGGTGGTGAAGARGGCCCAGTACATCACTGGGGCCGTGCTTCCACCCATCCAGGACATCTACTCGAAACAGGGAGGAAGGCAATCAACATCCTCAAGGACCCCACACACCCCAGCCCCGAGCTCTCTCTCTCCCTTGCCGTCGGCCGACGGTATCGGAGCAGGAGGTCTGATACCAACAGGCTCAGAGACAGTTTCCATCTACAAGCCATCAGACTACTGAACACTTGAACTGAACTGAKCACCTGCTCTGATTCTCTGCACCTTATCACACAGCACAATCGCTGCTACCAGACTTTTGTTATACTGCTCAATTTCTACACTCGCCCCCATCCRCTCTTTCCCCAATACACTTGTAAATATTGTACTATAAATTGTGTATTCCATTCTACTGCCATTTACTTTATGTTTGTATTCTTATTTTTTACTATTTCTTATTGTTGTTGCATTGTCTCGATGGAATTTGCAAGTAAACATTTCATTGGACAATGTATACCATGCGTATCCCATACATATGACTAATACATTTGAAACTAGATCAAGCCTTATCTAATCAGAACCAGAGATAACGCTAGCATTAGCTAACACAAGCGAACACTAGCCCAAGTCAAAATCCCAAGGTAAGTAGTACATCTTAATTTGATCACTCTTTTGTGGCTGAGAAATGTCCTGCAACAGCGGGAAATGCAAACTTGTATTGTATTCAAGGTTTAAAAAGGCTTCTAAAGTTTGTAATTTCCACTTTAAAATGTCAAACTTAATTTGCCCTAATGAAAAATGTCCATTCATTATAATCCACACAATGAATCACATTTCCCGTTGCAGCAGGATTATTTTCCTGCTGTAGCAAACTGGCTCAAATTAAGATCCAACATCTGTACAGTGCTGTGAAAAAATATTTACCCACTTTCTGATTTTCTCTATTTTTGCATATTTTTTGGACTGAATGTTATCAGATCTTCAACCAAAACCTAATATGAGATAAAGGGAACCCGAGTTTACAAATAAGGAAAAAAATGTAGGCTTGTTTTATTTATTTAATTAACAAAGTTATGCAACACCCAATTCCCTTGTGTGAAAAAGTAATTGCCCCCTTACACTCAAGGAACTGCTCGTTTCAAGTCCTGCCGCAACATCTCAATTGGGATTTGTTCTGGACTTTGACTAGGCCATTTTTAATTWAATTTWATTGTTTTCTTTTTACCATTTTCATGTAGACTGGATTGTGTGTTTTGGATCATTGTCTTGCTGCATGACCCAGCTTTGCTTCAGCTTCAGCTCACAGATGGATGGCCTGACATTCTCCTGTAGAATTCTCTGATACGGAGCAGAATTCATGGTTCCTTCTATTAYGGCAAGTCYTCCAGGTCCTGAGGCAGCAAAGCATTGACCGTTGGTAGAAGGTTCATACTGTGGAACGCAGTGTTTGGTTTCCGRCAGGCATAATGGSACCCATGTCGTCCAAAAAGTTAGAATTTTGACTCATCTGTCCATAGAACATTCTTCCAAGAGTCTTGATGATCATCCAGGTGCTTCCAGGTGCTTTTTGGCAAACTTGAGTCAACTTTTTGGATGAGATGAGTCTCATTATATCTGAGGAAAACCAAACACTACATTCCAAAGTAAGAACCTCATTACAACGGTCAAGCATGGTGGTGGTAGTGGGATGGTTTGGGGATGCATTGCTGCTTRCTAGTCAAAGTCCAGACCTAATCCCAATTACGATGTTGTGGCAGGACTTGAAACGAGCAGTTCATGCTTGAAAACCCACAAATGTCGCTGCGTTAAAGCAGTTCTGCATGCAAGAGCGGGCCAAAATCCCTCCACAGTGATCTGAGAGACTGATCAACAACTACAGGAAGCGTTTGGTTGGAGTCATTGCAGCTAAAGGTGGCATAACCAGTTATTGAGTGTAAGGAGGCAATACATTTTTCACACAGGGGAATTGGGTGTTGCATAACTTTGTTAATGAAAAAAATTATATAAGTATATATTTGTTAACTCGGGTTCCCTTTTATTATATAAAAAATACGCAAAAATAGAGAAAATCAGAAAGGGGGCAAATACTTTTTCAAAGCACTGTATATATCATATATTGTAAGCTGACAACTGTGGGAATATTATAGTTTTTCATCCTTYGTTTTATTGAATTTGATTAATACTTGAAAAGAAACCAGTGCGTCAAATAATACAGTGAGTTGATGAGTTCATCTAGCTAACAGACAATACAATGTGAGCCAAGAAGAAGCTCATCTGAGCACWGAAATACGGTAGTGTACTAAACGACTAGGACTGGCCTATGGGTTTTTAATGGACGGCACTAAAATGCTGTGAGAGACAAATTGATGAGTATCTGTTGTCAAACACACTAAATGAACACGTTTCTAGGCCATATTGCCAAGGTTTTTTGTCTCTTTGTCTTGGTTTTGCATTCTATTTCTGTCTCGTTTCAAACCTACAGGCCTCCGTTGAACTCGAAATAACCCMTGGGCTAGGCAAGGGATAAACGCCAACACCGCTGTTTGTTGTGTCTGTTTCTGCAGATTTGGACCATTTAACTTTAACACTAGCCGCGGGGGGAAATATACAGGGAGACTGTCAGAGAATGGCTGAGTGTGGGAGAGAGGGAGCGGGTGTGGGCTTCATTATGTATGGCTGAACTGAGGACATTTCTCACCAGCAACTACTGTACTGTTCCAAACTGGACAAACACCACGTACTGTGAAATGACACAGCCATATGGAACTAATCCCCTCCACTCACTGTGAGGCGATATCAGAGCAGGGGTAAATTGTTGTTATGACTGGGAGGGATGCTTGGATTTCAACATCTGAAAGAGTCAGTGTCATAATGTAAGTCACTTACTGAGGCAGATAATGACTCAAGTGTAGTTATCCAAAAATGGGGTAATGTGTCAATGTGCTTTAGTAGCTATTTTCGCCACTCTATCTCAGGCTGTGTTTGTGTCAGTGTGTGTACAGTATGTGTGTGTTTGTGTGGGTCAGTAAGTGTGTCAGTAAGTGTGTGTGTGTGTGTGTGTGTGTGTGTGGGTTGTGGTGTGGTGTGTTTGTGTGTGTGTGTGTGTGTGTGTGTGTGTGTGTGTGTGTGTGTGTGTGTGTGTGTGTGTGTGTGTGTGTGTGTGTGTGTGTGTGTGTGTGTGTGTGTGGTTTGCTGTGCGTGTTTAACTATTCTTGTGGGGACCAGAAGTCCCTACAAGAATAGTAACGAACAAAGTTGACCAGCTGGGGACATTTTGTTAGTCCCCACAAGTCAAATGCTATTTCTAGGGGTTTAGGGTTAAGGTTAGAATTAGTGTTAGGGTTAGAATTAAGTTAAATTTAAGGTTAGGAGCTAGGGTTAGTTGTAGGGTTAGGTTGTAGGAGCTAGGGTAGGTTTAGGGTTAGATAAAGTTTAGGTTTTTGGGTTAGGGTTAGGGTTAGGGTTAGGTTAGGTTAGGGTTAGGGTAAGAGTACGGGTTAGGATTAGGGTTGGTTAGGGTTAGGGGTTGGGAAATAGGATTTATGAATGGGACTGAATTGTATGTCCCACAAGGTTAGCTGTACAAGACTGTTCTGTGTGTGTGTGTGCATCTGTGCCGCCTATGTCACTTCCCATTTACCTCTCCATGGGGGTTTAATGTCTTCTGTAGGTGGCGATAGTTATGTAGTGCATTATTTAAATTCTCTCTCTCTCTCCCCCTCACTCCTCTTCATCTCGCTCACTCTCTCTGCTGACCACCCCCTTTCTCATAACTTTCACTTAACTATCTCTTGCACATTTTGCTCCTTCTCTCTCTCTACCCTCCCCTACTCCCTCTTCCTACTTTACCACTCTCCACCCTCTTGCTCTCTATTTTTCGCCTGTCCTTTCTTCCCCTTCGGTATTATGCCCCCCCCCTCCTCTCTCTCTCCCTCTCTCTCTCTCTGTCTGTCAGAGTGTGTATGAAACATGTTTATGTGTCATGTGTTAACTGAGAGCCCAGAGTGGGTGGTGTGGTCAGCCAATTTGTCAATGCTTGACAGGGCGATCGTAGTCTTCCTGTGGGTTGGGCCAATGTCATCCTGGCAACAACCAAACCAAACCACAACAACTTACAACACCATAATAAGGAAGGAGTTGGGAATTTGAGAGAAGTGGTTCAATAATGCAAATCATCACCACGATCATTATCATCATCGCCATCATCATCATCATTGGATCAGACTGAATTGAGTCAAGACTAAAAGTAAACATTGCACCTATAAGTCATCAGTATGGGCACTTTCGTAAGCATAAAAAATATTAGCCCAAAATTTGTCCAAACCATTACGAGTTACCCTATAGAATCAATATGTAATTGGAACTAATMAAAATATTGTTTCACCCTATTTCTAAACACAGACGAAAGGGAAATATTACCACAGGGAAGATTAAAGGGAAGATTACCCAAGTACATACTGTATATGAACAGACACTAATATAATTAGCCYGGGAGAAGGTAATTGATGGACATTAATTTATAGCCAAGTATTTCCCCACAGCCTGTTCTGAGCTATAGCTATGCCAGCTACAGTATGTGCAACCTTCAACTGGCTGACTCAGAGGAGCTGTCCACACCAGCTGCTTACAGCCTTCAGTCATCACCAAATAGACGAGACAACCCAGCAAACCGGGAACATTTGCTAAGATTGCCATTACGTTCTAGTTAGAGTTTTATCAAACATTAGAAAAACATCCCATTTTGTTTTTGATAGGAAAATATTTAKATTTTTTCCGAATTTGRTTTCKTGAAATATCCTTGGAATGTTCTCCAAACATTCACAAAACTGTTGCGTAAAACATCTGTAACAACCACAACAGAACTTTCCCCAAAAGTTCTCATTAAGTTTCCAGGCAATGTACACAATGTACCAGTAACGTTTTTCCAGCAAACTAAAGTTGTATCTGTGAAAGTTCCCAGAACATTAAGTAAGGTCGTGGCAAATCTTTTCATGACACAAAAACTGTCCATTCGTGGTGATGATTATACACTGTACAAAAATATGAACGCAACATGTAAAAGTGTTGGTCCCATGCTTCATGAGCTGAAAAATAGATCCCTGAAATTTTCCACACGCACAAAAAGCTTATTTCTCTCAAATGTTGTGCACACATTTGTTTACATTCCTGTTAGTGAGCATTTCTCTTTTGCCAAGATAATCCATCCACCTGACAGTTGTGGCATATCAAGAAGCTGATTAAACAGCATGATCATTACACAAGTGCACCTTGTGCTGGGGACAATAAAAGGCTACTCTAAAATGTGCAGTTTTGTCACACAAACACAATGCCAGAGATGTATTGAGTTTTGAGGGAGCGTGCAATTGGCATGCTGACTGCAGGAATGTCCACCAGAGCAGTTGCCAGAGAATTTAATGTTAATTTCTCTAATTTAATGTTCAGCCTCCTCCAACTTCTTTTAGAGAATTTGGCATGACGTCCAACCGGCCTCACAACCACAGACCATGTGTAACCACGCCAGTCCAGGACCTACAACATCCGGCTTCTTCACCTGCGGGGTCAACTTAGAACAGCCACCCGGATAGCTGATGAAACTGTGGGTTTGCACAACCAAAGAATTTGACCTGACTGCAGTTTGGCGTCGTAACCGACTTCAGTGGGCAAATGCTCACCTTCAATGGCCACTGGCACGCTGGAGGAGTGTGCTCTTCACGGATGAATCCCGGTTTCAACTGTACTGGTCAGATTGCAGACAGCGTGTATGGCGTTGTGTGTGTGTGTCYCGCTGCATGATACTGACTGGTTTTCTGATGCACGCCCGTACCATTTTTTAAAGATATAGTATCTGTGACCAACCGATGCATATCTGTATTCCCAGTCATGTGAAATCCATAGATTAGAGCCTCATTTATTTATTTCAATTGACTGATTTCCTTATATGAACTGTAACTCAGTAAAATCTTTGAAATTGTTGTATGTTGCGTTTATATATTTGTTCAGAGTAGAATGTTTGTATATAAACATTTTCCTGATGTTGCAAGAATGTTCCTATAACACATTTAATCACGATTCCCAGAATGTTCCGTTAGGTTGTGGGAGCAGTCTGGTGGGAACATTGTGTGATCATCCTAAAATATACTGTATGTTCCCAGAACACAAAAAGTGTCCAGTTGTGTGAAAGATTCTACGATGGGGTTTTTTTGTGCAAAAAACATTCACCTGATGTTACYAGAKGGTTCCCAGTAGACATTTTGTCTGTTTTTAATGGTTCCCAGAATGTTTTATTAGGTTTTGGTAACATTGTGGGGACATGACAAAAATATGTTCCCAAAACACAAAAACTGTCCKTTTGTGCTGACATTRAGGTAATGTTTGTARCAGGGTGCACAAAACATTCCTTTGATGTTTGTTGCAAGAATGTTGACATAACAGCCTTTCTGAGTTTTTTAAAGGTTCCCAGAACATTTAATTYGGTTAAGGGAACAGTGTGGGTACATTACAAAAGATAGGRTCCCAGAACACAAAATATGTTCCYTTGTGATGACATTCATCCAATGTTTATCTTATGTTGCACAGGACATTCCCTTAATGTTATAAGAATTAAATAAGTCCGTTTTTATGACATTCYTAGCGTATTTGTTTTAGGTTCAACATAATATTCCATTGATGTTCACGCAATATACKTTMTACCTTGTCTTGAAGGTCCTCAGAACATTTCAAGAATATTTAGAAAATGTTACATTGAAGTTTGACATATATTACCACAACATTCTCAGCAGGCAAATTGGAATGAATCCCAATTYTGTTTCTCTTCAGATTTAATGCCAATTTACATGATATAGAGACACATAKATTTTTTACCTAATTCATAGACCATCTAATCATACAAACTCAACCATGTTTTGTACCCCTCATATGTTGACTATCTGCACATGRGGGGTTTAAACCTGCAATATCAGGTTGTCAAACCAGGTCTTTTATCCTCTGCGCCACCAGGGTAGCACTCAGATTGTTTTTCAGTATATATCCATGGCAGCACGGTCAATCAGGAATTCCATGCTTCCTTTTTAGCC
Source organism: Salvelinus sp. IW2-2015 (assembly GCF_002910315.2). Taxonomy (NCBI): domain Eukaryota; kingdom Metazoa; phylum Chordata; class Actinopteri; order Salmoniformes; family Salmonidae; genus Salvelinus; species Salvelinus sp. IW2-2015. The sequence continues at coordinate 36,163,760 of NC_036858.1, read as the reverse complement.
AACGTCGCTAACCCATAGATAATACAGGTTAACTGGGTTATTCACCTTCACATCACTAATGTTACAAAATACAATTACAAAATACAGATACAAAACACCATAAAGATTAATGTATCAATATAAACTACAAAATAATTGGGATACTTGTATTTTGTAATGTATTTAATTAAAATACATGTATTTTGTATTTTAAAATACAAAAATACATTTGTAAGTAGCCGGCCCGAACAGCAACAACGTTCTCAGTAACGGTTACAAAAAAAAAACGTTTTACTTGTTATGACTGTGATATGATGTTGTTTAACTACCTTAGTTGAGCAAGTCACTCTGGTTAAGCGTGTCTGCTAAATGACCAACATATAAATGTATATGTGAAAATGAACATACCAAAATGAACTGCAAAGCACACTGTGTATTGTTTTAGGGCAGAGCTAATTAGAATAATACTCAGCATTCTTAACAATTATACATATTTACATATACATTTATATTTAGTTCATTTAGCAGACGGTTTTATCCCACCATAGTCCTATCAGACTTCTGATACCAATGCAGGGTGAAAGGGGGGCTACAAAATGTGAACCGCTATWAAAAAAAAAATGGTATAGAAAAGTATTTTTTATSTTGAAAATACAAATTACAGTATTTTGAAAATATAAAATACATTGGAGTGTAGTTCAGCCCAGCATAATTCAAATTACAAAATACTCAGAAGTAATTAAAATATTTCTAATACATGTAACAGAAATWCTACCCATCTCTGACTTCACCCATCCTCTATATATGCTGCATACTTCTGCGCCCATATTTACAAGGTATCCAAGACTATAAGTACTGATCTAAGATCACTTTTGCGCTTCAGATCATAAAAAATAAGCCGGGAGGGACCGTATCAAGCGTTTCAAAGTAGGAATTATATCGTTTGTGGTTTTTTTATTGAACAAGTTTTACTCAATGTTAATTTTTTTTTACAGTTTGTCTAAAATCTGCATTTCTGATTCATACATCTTTTAGTAGAGTATATCTGAGCCTCAATTAATGCATTAAAAAAACATGGTTGAAGAATATGTGGGACAMAACCTGCAATATTCAGATCTGCAGTAAAATAATTTACCACCAGTGGATAGCTAGCCTTGTGGTTTTTCTTCAGTCAAATATGGTCAATCAGGACACAGAACACAATTTATGAGTTATTAAACTGTTCCCATCCTCTTCACATGCTGTGTACTTGTAAAACTTTATGATTTTCTTTCTTCATCYCATGTGTTGTAAAATGTTATTTTAGTTGGATAGAGCTTCCTTTAAATAACTTGTATTCATGTGTATTCCTATGCTTCTTAAATACAGACTCAGAACCTTCAAACGAAATAAGAAAACAACCTTTTCTCATTTTTTAAATCACATTTCATTCGATTTTCAACATGTGATGAAGTAAGAAAATCATAAAATACAATGTTACATGTTTCTTTGGGGTCCCATTCAGAACCTGAGATCTTCCGTGGCAATCACAGTTTAAATAGGGGTCTGCATATGCAAATGTGTGTGTGTAGTTGAGGTGCTGATAGTCTGTCAGTTCCGCGGCGACACATATACGGTTAAACACACCGTTAATTCCCTTCCTCTCATAACTGTACCACATACACATACACACACCGTAACACAACACATCCATGGCAACGAGTGAGAGGGGTGGGGACTCCTCAAAATACATATAGTTACCAAGAGAATGATTACCTAAATGGATATCAAATACCTACCATTTCAGCACTTGAGGAGGCATATGAAACAAGAGCTGAGTCAAAGATCATAAATGGCCTTTTATATAGCTTAGCCATGTCTGATATAACCTAGTTTAACTCCCACATAAACCCACTGGCCTGGCAGAGTTTTAGTGCAGGAGGGGAGCCAGAGGAACAGCCAACGACCATCATACACACACACCCACACACTTGCACAGACACGTATACACACACAATGACAGGGTATAAATAAATAAACAACTGAGTGAATGAACAATAAAACAATGAATGATTGAACAAATTCATGAGGAATGGAGGAGTGAGGGGGCTGATTGATCAAAGGAGGTGGGATAGGAGTGAAAAAATGAATTACATGTTAAATCAATGAAAGAACAACTGCACAGCGGACAGAGGAAGGCCAAAATGTCCATCTCTCTGTCCCTTTCCTTCCCTTTCTCCATCCACCTCTTTCCCTCTCTCCCTCCCTCGGTCCCTGAGTCACTGTTTCTCAGGGCCCTGTGGCCCTCTAGGTAATTTTATGTGACAGGCTGTGTCCTGGAGGCTAAGCGGAGGATTAGGCTGCCCAACTCCCTGAAACCAGCCAGATCAACCAAGAGCCTAACAACCATTATAGAGCTGATCCTGTCTGTGAGAGAGAGTGTGTGTTGTGTGTGTGTGTGTGACAAGTGAGCATGCGTGTTGAGTTCGAGCGGGAAACCACACACACACACACACACACACACACACACACACACACACACACACACACACACACACACACACACACACACACACACACACACACAGTACACAGTACACAGTACACAAGTACACAATACACAGTAGGCAGTAGGCAGTAGGCAGCATTTATGAGATAAGTCCGATTAAACAGCCACTTAAGCTCTACTCTATATTTAGTGGATCATGAAATAATTTTGACAAATATGCATTATGGTTTTAAGGAGGTAGCATTGAATTGGGTACAGTCATTCTAACTGACAGGAAACAGTCCACCTATATCAATGGTTATTTTCTTCCCTCGTGTGTTAAACTGTGGATACCGCAGGGAGCTGCCTTGGGCCACTTCTCTATTTAATATATACCAACGACCTTCCCTATGCTTAGTGAAACTCAAGCTACTATATTTGCAGATCTACTAATTTATGCAGCAAGAACAATGGTTCATCAGGTTTAACAGCTTTACAGGAGATTTGGAGAATAATAGGGAGTGGGTTTCTGCAAAAAAACTTGTTTTTAAACCACAAGAAAACCAAAGTTATGTTGGTCTGTTTCCATAGGAAAGCCAAAACAGCATGGGATACAATTAAGTATGGGAGGAGTACAAATTGAAGAAGTGCAAGAACCAATATTGGGAGTGCGCTAGACATGCTTATCATGGTCGTCTCAAATAACTAATCTATGTAAAATTATATTAAAAAGCATGCATAATCAGAAGGATAGCTAAATATTTACCAGGAAAAATTATTCAGCAATAAAAAGCATTAATTGAGAGTCAGGTGAACTACTGTTCTGTGGTCTGGGGAAATGCATCATAATTGAAGTTAGGAGGCTGTAGAATGCACAGAACAAAGCAGCAAGGATTGTTTTAAGGTGGAGATATGGTTCTTTGTTGCAGTCATGCGCAATGTTCTTGGTTGGTCATTAATCGATAAGATAATTGAAAGGAACATGCTTTTTTTATTTCATAATATACATAATTAAAACGGCCAAGTTCTATTCACAAGGTATTCAGTTGGTAAGAGACAGACATTCCGTAATATACTAGGATAGATTGCCATCTATGTGTTATCCAGAACAGAAAGAGAAAATAGGCAAAAGAACATTTCGAATTTAAGCAGAATAAAGAAATGGAATAAATTAACTGAGCAAAACCAGAAACTTTCAATATATAATTTAAACTTATTTTAAAAATGATTTAAATATAATACATAGAAATGTTGTGGGACTTATGTAGATGAAGAAATAATATTTTTTTAGATTGGGTCTTCATTACAGTATGTTTGTAATAGTGTGTTATATGTGGAATGTGTTTCGTATTATAAATTGTATTTTAATGTTTAAGGATCTTGGAAGATTAGTCCAATGGGGATAAAGAGATAAAATAAATAAAATAAAATACATTACCATCTCCAATTTCCTCCTGCCTCTTTCAACCTAGGATACATCCCTGCATGTCTGGTCCTCCTGGGTGCATGTTTACTTTTCAGTTATCAAAAACAAGCGGTACATTACATGCGGGTCACATGACTAGACTGCTATTTCCACTGTGGCGCCATTTGCATAAAGTACAGGGATGCAAACAAACAAACAAACATTGACAAACACAYACACCAAACCATCTAAACTGATGAACCTATCGTCCAAATTCAGCCCACTGGTGATTTTATTTGTCCCCCTAAGTTTTCTGAGCAAAAATATWTWTTTTTTTTAATAACTACCGTTGTTGGACATAAAAGACTGTAAAATCACCAGGGATTTATCTGAAATTGATTTTAAATTAGGAAATCTCTTCCGAAGGTTTCCCACACTTAAATAGAGATGCATATGTGATCGTATCCCAATGTAATCAAGGTTTGAAATTATTCTGTTTTTCTCAAATACTATATCTGTTTTGGATTCTTGCGGTCAATTTGTAGTTTACAAATTGTTTATAACTATGTTACGGCCCCTGACCGTCCACTCAAGGAGAAAAATCAACCATGGACCGATTTTTCTCCTTGAGTGGAGGGTCAGGGGCCMTAACATAGTTAAAGCCATTGCAAAACTCATGGTACTTACCAATTTAGTTAGGTATTTCATTGAGAAAACGTTATCAATCAATCAATCAATCAAATGTATTTATAAAGCCTTTCTTACATCAGCTGATGTCACAAAGTGTTGTACAGAAACCCAGCCTAAAACRCCAAACAGCAAGCAATGCAGGTGTAGAAGCACGGTGGCTAGGAAAAACTCCCTAGAAAGGCCGGAACCTAGGAAGAAACCTAGAGAGGAACCAGGCTATGAGGGGTGGCCAGTCCTCTTCTGGCTGTTATCATACAGAACATGTGGTTGAGCTAAGTACAGTTTCTTTGATCAGCATCTATGCTGGAAATATTCCAGGTAAAAGTTCCCCACAACTTCATACAACATTGAGTTACAGCATTAGCTAAAGAGGTCAATCCACTATCAGTCAGTAGATAATGTCACTTCATGCTTACAGTGCAGCCTAATGCACTACACTGCACATAATTCCATTAATACAATCCAGCATTCAACCCCACGGTGGGTACCTTACCCAAAACATTGGGAGACAGTAGGCAGTGAGTTAGAGGCCTGTAAAAGACTAGTAAAGATCTTTACAAGGCTTTGAGAACTTTAACACTCTCCAGTCCACACTCAGTTTCCACTGTAAAAGTTTGAGAGAGTTTAGGAGACAAGAGTAGGAGATAGAGGGAATGTGCGATAGAGGAGAATGAGAAAGCAAGTGCAAGACGAAGGAGAGTGACGATGAGGGAAGAGTAAGACAGCCAAGTGTGAGAAAAGGGGTGAGAGAAAGAAACAGTGAGGTAGCTGAGGATTGTAAAACAGATATATTGGAGGAGAGCAAGATAAAGAAGAGCAAGAAAGGGCTTGAGATGTGTCTTGAGGCCAGTCGTATTCAAAAAGTATGTTGTATGAGACAGAATCAATGCGTGTCCAATTCCCATCAGTTGCAGACTCAAAGTTCAGACACACACACACACACACACACACACAAACAATAGAATTCAGGACTGGTAGCCAGATGAAAGGCCTCTACTGACATGTGGAGACACGGTTACTATTTTTGGCCCAGGTATCAATCATGGGCTGTCTGAAATATTAAAGAGAGGCTTACAAAGAGTGAAATGAAATATGTAGAGCATCATTAGAAAAGACCTACATGTACATGACCCTTAAATAAGGGAGAAGTGAGAGAAAGAGAGATAGAAAGAGGGGGAGATAAAGTGGCAGAGGGGAAACAGAGAGGAGAAGAGCGAAAGGGACAGATGGAGAGTGGGAAGATGCAGAGGAGGTAGAGATGGAGAGAAGAGTCACCCAAGAATGGCAGGTTAAAGTGAGTCAGGGTGTGTATATATAGGGTATAGAGTGAAAGTGAGGGGGGAAATTGGATCTCAGAAAGGAGTGATACTGTAGAATGAACACTAACACACACACACACACACACACACACATACAAACACACACACATACACAACCGTGAGGGGGGAGGGAGGGGTGGGGAGTACACCATGTTGGTTAAAACATTGTGTGTGCATCAACAGAACCTCCATTAAAGATTATTTGTGGGGGAAGCAACCAGTGAGCGGAAATTACTTTATTTCCTCACAAATCTCAGTTACCTACGGAGTCCTATTCTTGGAGATTGCAGACATTGATTTATGTGTGTGTACCTGGAGCACCAGTCAAGGCTTTCATCTAAGAGCAGTTCCATATCCCTGACTGCACTTTATACAGACAGGAGATGCCACAGGATAATGGGGATAAGTTCAAACACACGCACAAACCAACCACCAGGATTGTTTTTACATAGACAGGATGAGGAGTTGATTAACAGTACCTGGGTACAGGTGCATATTTCCTCCACTCTACTCTTCTCTCCTCTCCCTTCTCTCTTCTCTACTCTATTTTGTTTCCTCGTTTTCTTGTTTGTAAAATAGGAACAGTTAAACTGAACCACTTTACAGTCTCCCCCTACTGTTTCATCGTCAGCTTAGGTGGTGCAATCAAACAAACACACAAACATGCACTCAGGCACACACATTTGCGCACCAAGATAAATCAGTTCCCAAATTAACGCTTTCCTGACCTGATAATACATGATGACCAAAGCAAAAGGACTTCCCCACACACACACACCCATCCACACACCAACACAACAAGCACCACACACACCACACAAACCACACACACACAACCACACACAACCAACCAAACACACCATTCAGCAGACCATGGTAATTAAGCCTATGGCCGGTACAGTACTGTTCTGTGTGGTTGTAAGAAGTGCTGTCCTAAGCAGATGTGCTATTAATATTTAAAAGGAGGCCTCTTGAGGTTAGTCAGTCCCAGTGAGGATAGCTGGGACTTTGCTTCGGCTTTGGCTCAGCACTCACATACAGTACATACTGTACACATTAAGCCAAAAGTTTGGACACACCTACTCATTAAAGGGTTTTTCTTTATTTTACTATTTTCTACATTGTAGAATAATAGTGAAGACATTACACTAGTAACCAAAAAAGTGATAAACAAATCKAAATATATTTCATATTTGAGATTCTTCAAATAGCCACCCTTTGCCTTCTTGACAGCTTTGCACACTCTTGGCATTCTCCAGCTTCATGAAGTAGTCACCTGGTATTGCATTTCAATTAACAGGTGTGCCTTGTTAAAAGTTAATTTGTGGAAATGTATTTCCTTCTTAACGCGTTTGAGCCAATCAGTTGTGTTGTGACAAGGAGGGGGTGGTATACAGAAGATAGRCCTATTTGGTAAAAGACCAAGTCCATATTATGGCAAGAACAGCTCAAATAAGCAAAGAGAAATGACAGTCCATCATTACTTTAAGACATGAAGGTCAGTGAATAGGGAAATTTCAAGAACTTTGAACGTTTCTTCAAGTGCAGTCGCAAAAAKCATCAAGCGCTATGATGASACTGGCTCTCATGATGACCACGACGGGAAAGGAGAGTTACCTCTGCTGCAGAGGGTAAATTCATTAGAGTTAACTGCACCTCAGATTGCTGCCCAAATTAATGCTAACAGACACATCTCAACATCAACTGTTCAGTGGAGACTGTGTGAATCAGGCCTTCGTGGTCGAAATGCTGCAAAGAAACCTCTACTAAAGGACCCCAATAATAAGAAGAGTCTTGCTTGGGAAAAGAAACACGTGCAATGGACATTAGACCGGTGGAAATCTGTCCTTTGGTCTGTAGGTGAAGTAGGTGAACAGATGATCTCCGCATGTGTGGTTCCCACCATGAAGCATAGAGGATGAGGTGTGATGGTGCTTTGCTGGTGACACCGTCTGTGATTTATTTAGAATTCAAGGGACACTTAACCAGCAGGGCTTCCACAGCATTCTGCAGCGATATGCCATCCAATCTGTTTTGTGCTTAATGGGACTATCATTTGTTTTTCAACAGAACAATGACCCAACACACCTCCAGGCTGTGTAAGGGCTATTTGACCAAGGATGAGAGTGATGGAGTACTGCATCAGATAACCTGGCCTCCACAATCACCCGACCTCAACCCAATTGAGATGGTTTGGGATGAGTTGGACCACGGAGTGAAGGAAAAGCAGCCAACAAGTGCTCAGCATATGTGGGAACTCCTTCAAGACTGTTGGAAAAGCATTCCTAATGAAGTGGGTTGAGAGAATGCCAAGAGTGTGCAAAGTTATCATCAAGGCAAAGGGTGGCTACTTTGAGGAATCTCAAATATAAAATACATTTTGATTTGTTTAACAGTTTTTTGGTTACTACATGATTCCATATGTGTTATTTCATAGTTTTGATGTCTTCACTATTATTCTACAATAAAGAAAATAGTAAAAATAAATAAAAAACTTGAATGAGTTGGTGTGTCCAAACTTTTGACTGGTACTGTATATGTGCACACATGAGCACACACACGCTCAGCCACCCATCTTTAGGAGCGACACGACAGCAACAAAACATCTGACAGACACATGGGAGAGAGATATAGTAAGAGAGTGAAGGCGATGAGGGCTGTGTGAGCACATGCTTGTGTAAGAATGTGCATGTGTACGATCGAGAGACAGTGTGTGTGTACGTCACTAAGCCAGTTGCACAGAGAAAGGAAGTCTTGTAAATGAACCCCTAAAACGAGTGTTCAGATCACAATGTCTGCTCTATATTTGGACTTTKATTTTTCTTGTATGAGCTTTCTATCCTCACTGTATATTTGACAGTTTAGTGTGACTTTTATTTTGAAAGCAGGTGTTTTTTTGCCTTCTCTGGTTTACACGCCAAGGGTAAATGGGAAATGGGCACGAGAGKMGAAAAGGAAAATAACTTTTTGTTAAGGTTGTTCAAGCACCCAAGAAACAACGTCAAATTTAGCACCTAGTTGGAAAGAGAACAAGGCATGTACTGTCTTTAAAAATGGTCTTGTTTCAGCTATCTTTCTAATTCTCTAGAACGTGTACTGAAAGGATATTTGTGTTGTAATTGATGTTCTTAAGTCTGCTAGCGATATGARGTTATTAGCTGTAGCCTAGCTCCAACTGTTTGCTAATATTAGTTAATCTTGTGCCATATTAGCAAGCTATTAGCACGTAATCAACTACTGTGCCTTGCAAAAGTATTCATCACCCTTGSCGGTTTTCCTATTTTCTTGCATTACAACATGTAATTTAAATMGATTTTTATTCGGATTTAATGTAATGGACATACACAAAATAGTTTAAATTGGTGAAGTGAAATGGAAAAAATACTAATTTGTTTCAAAAATTATAAAAAATATAAAACGGAAAAGTGGTGCGTGCATATGTATTCACCCCCTTTGCTATGGAGCCCCGAAACAAGATCTGGTGCYACCAATTACCTTCAGAAGTCACATAATTAGTCAAATAAAGTCCACCTGTGTGCAATCTAAGTGTCACACGATCTGTCACATGATCTCAGTATATATACACCTGTTCTGAAAGGCCCCAGAATCTGCAACACCACCAAGCAAGTGGCACCATGAAGACCAAGAAGCTCTTCAAACAGGTCAGGGACAAAGTTGTGGAGAAGTACAGATCAGGGTTGGGTTATAAATAAATATCAGAAACTTTGAACATCCCACGGAGCACCATTAAATCCAAAAAAGAATATGGCACCTCAAAAAACCTGCCAAGAGAGGGCCYCCCACCAAAACTCACAGACCAGGCAAGGAGGACATTAATCAGAGAGGCAACAAAGAGACCAAAGATAACCCTGAAGGAGCTGCAAAGCTCCACAGCGYAGATTGGAGTATCTGTCCATAGGACCACTTTAAGCCATACACTCCACAGAGCTGGGCTTTACGGAAGAGTGGCCAGAAAAAAAGCCATTGCTTAAAGAAAAAAATAAGCAAACACGTTTGGTGTTCGKCAAAAGGCATGTCGGAGACTCCCCAAACATATGGAACTCTGGTCAGATGAGACTAAAACTGAGATTTTTGGCCYTCAAGGAAGATTTCTGGCGGAAACCCGACACCTCTCATCACCCTGAAAACGCCATTGCCGCAGTGAAGCATGGTGGTGGCAGCATCATGCTGTTGGGATGTTTTTCATCGGCAGGGACTGGAAACTGGTCAGAATTAAAGGAATGATGGATGGCACTAAATATAGGGAGATTATTGAGGGGAAACCTGTTTCAGTCTTCCAGAGATTTGAGACTGGGACGGAGGTTCACCTTCCAGCAGGACAATGACCCTAAGCATACTGCTAAAGCAATACTCGAATGGTTTAAGGGGAAACATTTAAATGTCTTGGAATGGCCTAGTCAAAGCCCAGACTTCAATCCAATTGAGAATCTGTGGTCTGACTTAAAGATTGCTGTACACCAGCGGAATCCATCCAACTTGAATGAGCTGYAACAGTTTTACCTTGAAGAATGAGCAAACATCCCAGTGGCTAGATGTGCCAAGCTTATAGAGACATACCCCAAGAGACTTGCAGCTGTAATTGCTGCAAAAGGTGGCTCTACAAAGTATTGACTTTGGGGGYGTGAATAGTTATGCACGCTCAAGTTTCTGTTTTTTGTCTTATTTCTTGTTTGTCTCACAATAAAAAATATTTTGTATTTTCAAAGTGGCAGGCATGTTGTGTAAATCAAATGATACAAACCCCCAAAAATCTATTTCAATTCCAGGTTGTAAGGCAACAAAATAGGACAAATTCCAAGAGGGGTGAATACTTTCACAACCCACTTTATTCAGGTAAAAAAATCTCATGCTTTTGATGTATCAAGCACGCTAACGTAAAGTTGTGTAAAAGTGTATTGTTTGTGGACTGTATTGTTGGTATTTAAGAGCGTTTTGGGTTTCTTTCTCCATAAGCTCTTACAGTGTGTTTATGGAAATGGTACCGCATTAAACTTTTCAGTTCAGCTGGGGAGGCTACAAGTCTAGCCCACTAAACTGTTCATTGAGAGGGAACTCTACCTAACAGATAAACACACAGTTTATATCTATTTTTTAATACCCTGGATAGGTCATAATAACATATCATATTAAACTGAACAAAAATATAAACGCAACATGTAACAATTTCAAAGATTTACTGAGTTACAGTTCATATAAGGAAATCAGTCAATTGAAATAAATAAATTAGGCCCTAATCTATGGAMTTCACATGACTGGGCATGGGTGCAGCCATGGGAGCCACCCACTGGGGAGCCAGGCCCAGCCAATCAGAATGAGTTTTTACCCACAAAACAGCTTTAGTACAGACAGAAATTATCCAAAATTTGAGAGAAAAAAGCWTTTTGTGAGTATGGAACATTTCTGGGATTTTGTATTTCAGTTCATGAGACATGGGACCAACACTTTACATGTTGCGTTTATATTTTCATTCAGTGTAAAAACAAAACAATACATTTTAAGTGAGAAGTAGGCATTGGTCTGAAGCCGAAAAGAAAGGAAATTCACATAAGCACCACYAAGCCTACTCCACCCATGCTCTACCAAGTTTTTCCAGCACACAGCTTTGACCTACTACAGTAGTTATGTTYGTCTATTGTACTTCAAACAATGTGTATGCAGGTTGCTTAGGATTCAAACCTTCTCCAACAGCCCAATTCATAGTCTTAGAGGAGGCACTCCCACCCCTTACGAAAAAAGATTGCAGTTTTGAAACTGCAGTAAAAGTGCATTGACTGCAGTCGACTGTGGTATTTTGGACGCAGTAATTGCAGAATTATTTGGATTTGAACTGCAGTTTTACTGCACTGTAACTGCAGATACACTGCAAAATTACTGCAGTAAAAAAACGTATTGTGGTTTGCTGCATACTGCAGTTATACTGCACTCTAACTACAGTTATACTATAGTATACTGCAATCTGACTGCAATTCTTTTGTAAGGGACAATAACGTGATTTGTACCACATATAAGTAAAAGTATTATATTCTTCACACACCACACTAATCCCATTCCACTACCTTTTCAAGTTTTTTAAAATGATATGAAAGCAAGCTTTGCTTTTATATTTACAAGACCATAATGCTTGATTGAGCAAGCTATTTTGTCTTGTAGTAATGTGGTMCCTGCCTGTTTTCTTAAACCTTTATTTTAGCAATACGTCATTGAGGAAAAATGTGGCCCGATTCAGGAAACTAGGTGTATGTCGCAAGTCACGACTTCACAGGAGAGCAGTTTGAACTTTAAAAAAAAAATGTGATTAAAATGTGTTGTTTGGCAGAAATGCCTTCTTGAACATGTGAACTTCCATGTGCCTTAATAACAAACTTGTATGCCATCTGTAAATATGAATAAATTGTTAAATTACGAGGCGAGGAGTTCGGATTGGCTGCCAGAGTAGCTCGTCAGTCTGTGTTGGTAATCCTGTCGAACGCTGCCTTTAAAGAAATGTATTGTGTAATGGAGCTGCATGGCTCTCCACTTTCTGGAGGATCAAGTTTTGAAATCAGTGGAATTAGAGTATGATKGCTAAAGAGATGGAGGAAAGACCTGTCTCCGGATTACATCTTAAAACTAAGGGCAACTGTGGCATGGAGTCCTGACAGGGAGATGCGTCCATGCACGATGATGTATACAGGTAAGATAGTCTAGCGTTAGCTAGCTACATTTTCAGATATTACACGTTTTCTCATTTTGACAGAAAGTGGTTTCATTTCAAGCTAAACTGTACTGTTAGCTAGCTAATGTTAGCTGGCTGGTTCCTTAGCTGATGTTATCATTCGTTTCCCAGAGCTGTTTGCTGTTCTAGTTAMCTAACATTGAACATGGTTGGTTTGCTCCCAGCACTGTGMTAGGCTGGACACATGACATTTTTAACAAAGCTTTTTTCTGATAAAAACTAGTTCATTGCATAAGCCGTGGAGCCCAGTTTCATAATATGACCATATMTCCCAGCTGCTTGCCATTGTTTTGAAGTAATCACTAAAAAACAGGCCTTATTTTAGGGCATTTTTCACCCTGCCAGCTCCTGTTAGTTCTATTGAGCACCGTGGCACCAACTCGCCTTCCGAACGTTCTATTCCCAGCTTATTGTTCTACGTCACAATGCCTTCTTCGCTATTGTTGGCCATGAGACCTGCTCACGTTGTCTATAGTTAAAATGTAAGCAAAAACAAAAAATTACTCATGGAACTCTGAGGTCGTCCCATTGATTCCTGTAGGGGAAATATAGGCATGTCTGTCTATTTCGCCATATATCTCACAATGTGTATGCTTAGATTTCTTCAAGTCGGACGCCATTTTAATCATGKGAATCTCCTCTTTCTAATTATGTAAGTCTGGGCAGCGAGCTCGGTTGTCATCAAATGCTAGCCCCAAAATACTTTTTGCCCTTGGAACGCTGAGCTCCCCCCATTGTTTTCCTATGGCGAGGCATGCCAGTCTATTTCGCCAATATCGCACAGTGTATATTTCGATTTTTTCAAGTCAGGCACCATTTTATTCAGGAGAATCTCCTCTTTGTAATTATGTAAGTCTGGTCAGTGAGCTTGTTTGTCATCGATCACTAGACCAGAAATAGTTTTAGATTTTTTCCCTACTTTCTCATTATGCAGACATAAGCGCAGTTGACACCATCGAGGTGCGGATGTTTACTTTCTACACAAGTCGTTTTTTTTTCAGTTTTGTCCAACGAACAGATTGTAGTAGTAAAATAAAAAGGATACATTTTTTGTGCCATTTAGGTGAAATGGAATTCTAAGCATCACTCCAGMCAAAACAGGCTCTGCGAACGTTTGATTCCATTCATTTGCTATGGGCTCGTMCTAGTGTTCCAGCTTAGCCAACGTTCTAATGCTYTTTTTCAGRCTTGGGTGAATTTTGACTTGTTCTATTGTCCAGCCTACCTGTGGCATTGTTGGCACTGTTCATTGTTTAACTAGCTAACGTTGGCTGGCTGGCTCGTTAGCTAATGTTAAGTGACGTGTGTACAACACCCGTTGAATATGGCCGGTGTCAGTAAACGTCTGCAAAAAAGCGTCATGAAATTGTTGCCAGCAGAGCAGTTTAGGCTGTTTTCATGCTATCCAGAGGTAAACAAATTATCGGCCAGAGCGTCAAGTGTGCGCTTCGAGAGCGAAACGAGATGGMTGGGGCTAAAGCTTAGGGTGAMGYTGTGAACAATACTGAACGGGTGAAGACAAAGAAGAMCTCTTCACTAGATAGCAAAATATTCAAAGGKTATTTTCTCAAAAGTGAGTTTACAAGTTGATCAACTTTCAAAGCAGAGTTACTTTCCCATTGTTCCTCAAATGCAGTGTWTGATATACCATTRTGTAGCTCTGAGTCTCTACTTTATTTAATGTAAAAAAMACCCTTTCAAATTTTGCTACATAAGACCGAATCCAGGTTGTGAGTCACAGATATATATTTCATAGCATCTTTTTTTTGGTCAGTAGGTGCCCAACATAACAACAGTGTGTTGGACACAGTCACTCAAATGTAAAGGTCTATAGAGTCTATCTTCCTTCCTGATTTCTGTAACTGTTAGCTTACCTGTGTAATATTGACATAAGCTCAGAAACACTTGTTTTGCAAAAATAGTCCTGTTTTATCAATTGCTGTGCTGATATTATATATATACTGTATATATATATTATTTTAATAGCAGGGCACTGTAAAGTCCATTATTCCTTTGAAGAGTATGAATTGGGCTGTTTAAGTTATAATCCTAAGCAACCTGCATACACACTGTTTGAAGTACAATAGACCAACATAGCTACTGGAGTAGTTCAAACCTGTGTGCTAGAAAACCTTGGTAGAGCATGGGTGGAATTAGGCATTGTGGTGCTAGTTAATTTCCTTTATTTTTCAGCTTCAGACCAATGCCTACTTCTCACTTAAAACATAGGTTTTTGTTTTTGATTTCCATGGTTTTTAGACCGGAAGGTGATTACACAAAATTATACAACATTTCAACATGCAAAAGGTATCTTTCAAAAATGAAATTTTGCGATTCAAATGATGTAAAAAAAAATGTGTTTTGTCTCACAAAATGTATTGTCCAGTGTAGTGCTAGGGCAAAAACCAAAACCTGCGCCCCTTGGGGTCRCGAGGACCGAGTTTGGGAAACCCTGCCATAGCTTAAGCATTCAAATAAGCCGCCTCAAATTTGCAGCCATCGGTGATCATTTCTTTCTAGGAACTGATCCGTCCTCAGTATCTAATGTTAAGGTAATATTTGAATGGAGAATGCTGATCCGAGAGCAGCGCTGTCTTTCTTTCAATCCTATTAGTATCGACACATGCTCTAACGACGCACTTATTAAAAGTTCTCCCTACGTGGTGTTTTAGGAAACGCATGTGAGTTCTACGGCTGTTATAGATACGATGCATCGTTAAAACACTCATAAGCTTAAGTTCCATCGCAAAGTTCCATCACAAAACATATGGCTTCTCCCTTTAAAGAGGGGAGGGGGGTGAATATCAACAGCTGCTTTTCATTAAGCACATACCAGCTCCTTTGACTCTCAAAGTACTAAATAAGTTGAGTGAGCATTTGAGTGAGCAGTTGGAAAGAGAGTCCCCCCAGATCCCCCTTGTTGATGGCTACTTCCGACTAAGGGGACCTACGCCAATGTCTTTTGTATTTTTTTTAGTGCAGTCCGGACCAGCCTTGATTTCAACGTCCACGGACGTGATTCCCTAAAAACACGCCACTTCGATACAAGTTACTTTCGTAGCAGGTTAGGAGAGCATTTTCGAAACATAGACATSTTTGTTTGGTTCAGATTTGGTCCAGTCCAGACTGGAACAAATCTGAACCAATATTAGACATCTATGTTTCACAAGTTTGGACAGCACAGGACAGTACAGTAGAGTAGCGGTTCTCAAACCTCTCCATGGGGACCCCAGGCCATTCCATGTAATTTATCTATTCCAGAGCTAGCACACCTGATTCAATTTGTCAACTAATCCCCAAGRTCTTGAATAGCTAGTTCAGAGCTACAGCAAAATTGCCAAATGTACGGGGGTCCTTGAGGAGAGGTTTGAGAACCATGGCAGTAGAGCGCAGTACATTACAGTACAGTAAAAAAAAGTGCAGAAAGTATTTAACATTTATTCAGAATCGAAAATTTACTTGATTTCAACGTCCGTAAAATATTTATTTCCATCGTCTGGAAAATACATCATTTTGCTTATTGGTTCAGATTTGTGGGAACACAAGTAACTTGAAACTTGTGTCTTTTACAGCTTGTTACTAGCCTAATGTTGTGTCTTTTACAGCTTGTTTCTAGCCTAATGCATTGCAGAGTTATGCATCCTATACATTTATATAATCCGGGTTTGGTTTGGCATTAGCCCCCTCCCCCCTATCCCACCCCTAGCGCCGAGCCACTGGAATGGATGTGCACGGCAGAGTTGTTGACAAATAAATATCCAACACATGGGCTAGTCCAGCATCCAGATTGGAGCTGTAAATACAATCAAGARGGTCAAATAGCAGAGTTGTGAGTTTGGCACTGACAATCAACACATACTGTATTTGGATGAAAATGTCAAGAAGACKGGTGTTCGAAACTGGTGAGTTTTTCTGATTCTAGCAAACATGCATGCTTTTTACATGTGCATTTGTTTTCTCAGCTACAGTTTGAGTTGTTTCCTTTCTGACAGTGAAATATGGCTAGCTCTTACCATAGCTAATGTTGCAAAAGCTCATTACATTGCATGCATTGTAWGGTAGAAGCGTGACAATTTGCCCAAAGTTTGGTGTTGGTTTTGAACTGATGTATCTTGCTAGCTAGCTATGTTTTGTGGAAAAATGTAGGACTGGAATTTGGACGGGAGCTAGCTATTGTTAGTTAGCTTCTGTGTCAAGGTCAGCTGTTGTCTGGCTCTAGCTAGCTAGCTAGCTAGCTAATGGCTGAAAGTTATTTGTGTAACAAATCTTCCATAAACAAATATAGCWAGCTACCATTCTTTGCATGTTAGTTAGCTAGCAAGCTAGCATTTAGCTAGATAGCACTTCCTACGGCTTCCACTAGATGTCAACAGTCTGTAGAACCCTGCCTGATGCCTCTACTGTGAAGGGGGACCGAATGAGAGGGGAATTAGCCATGACCTGACCATTCTTTGACCATGCACGTTCACATGAGAGGGAGCTCTGTTCCTGTCTCTTATACACATCTAGATGTGTATAAGAGACAGAAGAACAAGTGTATCTTTAATTATTTGTAAAACATGTATCTTTCATCAAAGTTTATGATGAGTATTTATGTTATTTGACGTGGCTCTCTGCAATTTCTCCGGATATTTTGGAGGCATTTCTGAACATGGCGCCAATGTAAACTGAGGTTTTTGGATATAAATATGAACTTAATCGACCAAGACATATATGTATTGTGTAACGTGAAGTCCCATGAGTGTCATCTGATGAAGATCATCAAAGGTTAGTGATTCATTTTATCTCTATTTCCGCTTTTTGTGACTCCTCTCTTTGGCTGGAAAAATGGCTGAATTTTTCTGTGAGTTGGTGGTGACCTAACATAATCGTTTGTGGTGCTTTCGCTGAAAAGCCTATTTGAAATCGGACACTTTGGTGGGATTAACAACAAGATTACCTTTAAAATGGTATAAGATACATGTATGTTTGAGGAATTTTAATTATGAGATTTCTGTTGTTTGAATTTGGCGCCCTGCACTTTCACTGGCTGTTGTCATATCGATCCCGTTAACGGGATTGCAGCCATAAGAAGTTAATGGAGGGAAATGAGCACGCCAGAGCGATAAATATTGTTGCGCCTAACAACGTTGTCAATCCGACATTTTTTAAATCCATTGGATGCTATAYTCTCATTTTAATCCATCATCTAGAWTTTGAGCTAGGTAAGCGCCAGCTAGGCTGCTGAGGGGAGGACGGTTCATAATAATGGCTGTAACGGAGCAAATGGAATGGTATCAAACCATGTGATTGATACCATTACGCTCCAGCCATTACCATGACGCCGTCCTCCCCATTTAAGGTGCCGCCAACCTACTGTGGTAGGCGAAAACTCAATTGCTAACYACCCTGTTTATCAATCTGATATGTGATTCTCGGTAACGGCCGGACGGCTCATGACAAGAGGTGGAGTGTGTTGTGTACCACCAATCAAGTTAATTTGTGAATTATCACTGAGARTGGTGTCATATTGGCTTAGATATGATGGTAGAGAGATTTTAATTTAACACTGAGCTTCAACCAGTACCATACTATTGTGGGGCCTATCGACCCTACAATAGTAACATTGGTGTCTCAGTAAAAGCACTCTTCTGTTATTAGATTGCTTACAATAAACCTACTAATTCCAGGTCACACACTCCCTCACACAGGTTCACACACACCTCTGAATATTCCTAATCAAACAACAGTGTCCCTAATGTTGAGTTTGTGTTTGTCAGAACAAATAGTGGTCACACCAGATACTGTATGATTTTCTGATTCACACTTCTACTTTTTTATAAAGGTATCTGTGACCAACAGATGCATATCTGTATTCCCAGTTATGTGAAAGGAAGTTATGTAATGAATTGATATAAATTGTCAGATTTCCTGGACTGTAACTCAGTAAAATCATTGAAATTGTTGATGTTGAGTTTATATTTTTGTTCAGAATAATAGACAAGGTAAAAAAAAATGCAAAAAGCATACACACCCACACATCTAGAGACACACACAGGGTGTTCTCAAAATGCATACTACTGTGCTCCGYGCACACAAATTGGAGTACGGGACGGTCGGAGTATGAGTCCAAATCAAAGTATGAGAAACGGAGCACGGAGGGCACTTCTCTAATGCATACTCTGTTTGTACATATTTTGAAGCATGCATCGATGCCAGCTTCAACGGAAAGTATGCACAGAAATATGTTGCTTGACTACAATAGTTAGCCCTATTGACTACAGTCACAGCTGTGTGTATCCCCCCCTCCAAGCAGATACCGCGATGGCCCTGAAAGAACTTCACTGGACTCTATGTACACTGGAAACCATACATCCTGAGGSTGCATTTATTGTAGCTGGGGATTTTAACAAAGCTAATCTGAGAACAAGGCTTTCTAAATTCTATCAGCATATCGAATGTGCAACACGGGCTGGTAGCATTCTCGACCATTGCTACTCTAACTTCCGTGATGCATACAACGCCCTCCCCCTTCCCTCCCTTAAAACTTCTTGAGGATAGGGTGCAGAGTTTTCACTTAGGGAAAATAGCGTGCGCAATTTCAACTTCGTGCTACTCATCCCAGAATATAAGATATGCATATCATTAGTATATTTGGATAGAAAACACTCTGAAGTTTCTAAAACTGTTTGAATCATATCTGTAAGTATAACAGAACTTATATAGCAGTCAAAACCCTGAGGACTAACTTTTTTATTGTTAAGTTCCTGTATGTTCAATGGGTATTCATGGGCAAACCAGAATTCTAATCACTCTCCACGCAGTTTCTAGCTTCCACTGGATGTCGCCATTGTATGGAAAAAGGTTAAGGTTTTTCATTAGTAAAATGAGAAAGATATTGACCCGGAAGTGGAGTGACGTCGTGTGTTTATGTTGAGAGTTGAGCAAGACTTGAAAAGTACGTGAGTTTGTTGATATCCTGTATTGAAAACAGATTGACCCGTCTTCAAATTGATCGATTATAACGTTTACAAATACCTTAAGTTGTATTACAAAAGTACTTTGAAATGTTTTGGCAAAGTTTAGAGGTAATTTTTTAGATATTTTGTCGTGATCTTGCGCAAATTGAAGGCTGTTTTTCCTGGTACAACGGCGCCAAATAAATGGACAATTTGGATATATATGGACGGAATTAATCGAACTAAAGGACCATTTGTGATGTTTATGGGACATATTGGAGTGCCAACAAAAGAATCTCGTCAAAGGTAATGCATGTTTTATATTTTATTTCTGCGTTTTGAGTAGCGCCGGCATGGTTGAAATATGCTACACTCTCTTTGTTGACATTGTGCTATCATCAGATAATAGCATCTTATGCTTTCGCCGAAAAGCCTTTTTGAAATCTGACATGTTGGCTGGATTCACAACGAGTGTAGCTTTAATTTGATATCTTATATGTGTAATTTAATAAAGTTTGATTTTATAGATTTCTTTTTGAATCTGGCAAGCGTCCCACGATCCCAGAGAGGTTAAGCAAATTTGACCATGACTCCATTTTGTTGCTCCCAGCCTATAGACAGAAACAAAACAGGAAACACCCGTGCTCAGGTCTATCCAAGATTGCTTCGATCACGTGGGCTGGGATATGTTCCGGGTAGCCTCAGACAATAACACTGATGTATACGCTGACTCTGTGAGCGAGTTTATTAGCAAGTGCATCGGTGACGTTGTACCCACGGTGACTATTAAAACCTTCCTTAACCAGAAACCGTGGATTGATGGCAGCATTCGCGCAAAACTGAAAGCACGAACCACCGTTTTTAATCATGGCAAGGCGATTGGAAACCGAATGACCGAATACAAACAGTGTAGCTATTTCCTCCGCAAGGCAATAAAAATAGCAAAGCATCAGTATAGAGACAAAGTAGAGTCGCAATTCAACGGCTCAAACACAAGACGTATGTGTGGAGGTCTACAGTCAATCACGGATTACAAAAAGAAAACCAGCCCCGTCGCGGACATCGATGTCTTGCTCCCAGACAAATTAAACAATTCTTTGCCCGCTTTGAGGACAATACAGTGCCACTGACATGGCAGCTACCAAAGCCTGTGGGCTCTCCTTCACCGTGGCCAACGTGAGTAAAACATTTAAAACGTGTTAACCCTCGCAAGGCTGCCGGCCCAGACGGCATCCCTAGCCGCGTCCTCAGAGCATGCGCAGATCAGCTGGCTGGTGTGTTTACAGACATTTTCAATCAATCCCTATTCCTATCTGCTGTGCCCATATGCTTCAAGATGGCCACCATTGTTCCTGTTTCCAAGAAAGCTAAAGTAACTGAGCTAAATTACTATCTCCCTGTAGCACTCACTTCTGTCATCATTAAGTGCCTTGAGAGACTAGTCAAAGATCATATCACCTCCACCTTACCTGAAACCCTAGACCCACTCCAATTTTCTTACCGCCACAATAGGTCCACTGACGATGCAATCACCATCACACTGCACACTGCCCTATCCCATCTGGACAAGAGGAATACCTWTGTAAGAATGCTGTTCATTGACTACAGCTCAGCATTTAACACCATAGAACCCTCCAAACTCGTCATTAAGCTCGAGACCCTGGGTCTCGGCCCCGSCCTGTGCAACTGGGTCCTGGACTTTCTGACGGGCCGCCCCCAGGTGGTGTGGGTAGGAAACAACTTCTCCACCCCGCTGATCTTCAACACTGGGGCTCCACAAGGGTGCGTTCTCAGCCCTCTCCTGTACTCCCTGTTCACCCATGACTGCGTGGRCGCCTCCAATGCACGCCTCCAACTCAATCCTCAAGTTTGCAGACAACACCACAGTGGTAGGTTCGATTACCAACAACTACGAGACTGCCTACAGGGAGGAGGTGAGGSCCCTCGGAGTGTGGTGTCAGGAAAATAACCTCTCACTCAACGTCAACAAAACAAAGGAGATGATCGTGTACTTCAGGAAACAGCAGAGGGAGCATCCCCTCCTCCACATCGACGGGACAGTAGTGGAGAAGGTGGAAAGTTTTAAGTTCCTCTGCGTACACATCATGGACAAACTGAAATGGTCCACCCACACAGACAGAGTGGTGAAGAAGGAGCAACAGCACCTCTTCAACCTCAGGAGGCTGAAGAAATTTGGCTTATCACCAAAAACACTCACAAACTGATTACAGATGTTACAGATGTTACATATGTTACAGATGCACAATCAACAGCATCCTGTCGGGCTGTATCACCACCTGGTAAGGCAACTGCTCCGCCCACAACTGCGAGGCTCTCCAGAGGGTTGTGCGGTCTGCACAACGCATCACCGGGGAAAACTTCCTGCCCTCCAGGACACCTACAGCACCCGATGTCACAGGAAGGCCAAAAAGATAATGGACAACAACCACCCGAGCCACTGCCTGTTCACCCCGCTATCATCCAGAAGGCGAGGTCAGTACAGGTGCATCAAAGCTGGGACCAAGAGACTGAAAAACGGCTTCAGACTGTTAAACAGCRATCACTAACATAGYGTGGCTGCTGCCAACATACAGACTCATCTCTTGCCACTTTAACACATTTAATAAATGGATTTAGTAAAGGTATCACTCGTCACTTTAAATAACGCCACTTTAATAATGTCTACATATCCTACATTACTCATCGCATATGTATATACTGTATCCTATACCATCTATTGCCTATGCCGCACGGCCATCGCTCATCCATATCTTTATATGTACATATTCTTATTCGTCCCTTTACATTTGTGTGTATAAGGTAGTCGTTGTGAATTTGTTAGATTACTTGTTAGATATTACTGCACTGTCGGAACTAGAAGCACAAGCATTTCGCTACACTCGCATTAACATCTGCTAACCATGTGTATGTGACCAAAAATATTTGATTTGATAAAGCCACAAAGAATTGTTCGCTAGCTAGTTACCCACAAACAATTGACATCTACCTTGCAAAACATTAGTCTTAKATAATTTTGTCTGTTAAACTATCTGGTTAGCTAGATGATTACGATTCACATATACTGTAGCTAGCTGATAGTTATGAAGTAAAATGTATTTCTTGTTTCCTCTATTGTTGCAATTGTCCTYGCTAAAAGAASYTTCAGTYAATAGAGGGGTAGCGTGAGGTAATACAGTAGGGGGAGTGCGAGTGCTTCTCAAATGTATTGTTTTATCCYTTCTTCACMCTCTKGTRCTCACAAGAGCGTATTTAAGAGAACATCCTCGGTGAATGCACAAGGAGCATGAGATGATGGAGTACCGTAGTACGCATATTGAGAAACACCTACACATTCTCTCACTTTCCAATAAATCTATGTCATTTTAAGCCCAAGGTTTAGAAGAGGAAATCCAGTGTTATGAACTGAGAAATAAGTAGTAGCCTACACCTCCCTGGCTCCTCAGCAAACAAAAAAAGCGGCTCATAACCCACACACACACAAACGCACACACTTCTATACACACACGTCTACACGCATACGCACAAGCACACACAAACACACACACACACACACACACAATGGGCCATCATATTGCTTTCACATAAGCCCTTTCACATTTGTAATAAATAGGAGACTGGGAAAGGAGGCCATTCTGGGTATGTATTAGGATGTGGCCCGGTCTATATTTCCTCCAGTTTCCTCAGTGCCAATCTGTGAAGCAGATGAATGCAGCAAAACTGAGCCCATCATGGGGTCCCCAGTGTCCAGAGCAGGTTCAGCACATACTCTGAGCACCAACCACCACCCTAGGGAGAAAAACACCTTATACTTGAGTTTAGTAAATATACACGTACTCTCCCCACACACACCAACATAGGAAAATATCCCACCTCCATACACACACACACACACACACACACACACACACACACAAACATATATAGAAAACCTCCTCCTCACACTTGTCGTATTGTCACAAAAGCCTTAGATTTTTCATAAACAAATAAACCTACCACCTCCACATCCACTTACATTGCTGGCTGGCTTTGTAAGGTTATGAGAGCGTATTTGATTGACATGACCATGTGAGCACATTATTATTATTATTATTATTATTACAACCAATAGCTTTCAGTCACAAGAATCTGTGAGCTATGTGGGAGCAGAATAGGTCATGGTAACCCTATGGAGAGTTTCATTCACTTACACAAACACCCTTAAATCCCCTCTCCAATAATGCACAGATTAAGTGGGCGAGCTATGGCAAACATAGGAAAACTAGGTTCTGACACACATACGGAGCAAAACACAGGCTATAAATGTATTTTATTTTTAATCTACTGCAGCATATCGTATAATTCAGTATGTGGGAGATCTATATAAAGCCACTGGTTATGTGAAAGCATATGACATCCTGTCGAAAGGAGGTAATGTTAACTTAAGATAACCTTCACTGTGCAGGTTTGCCTAACACACGCACACGCTAACATTGTCTTCCTAAACAATGCATTTKATTGGTCTTACAATATATTAGATGCCTCAAACTTCAAAGCCCATTTTCTCTTTGTCTATTCATCCTCCTATTGACAGAGTATACAACATTATACAGTAGGTCTGGCGGTGTGAGTGAGATCAGCAGAATCCCAGTAAGAAATCACAGAGGGGTGGAATTATTTCATATTTAATTGTCTTTATTGACTTGGCAATGGACCATCAATAGCCCTCCATATCAGCTATAAAATTCCAAAACATCCAACATAAAACTAAGTAGGGGAGCTAACTTAATTTAATGAGCAGCTTTCTTTGCTAACTAGACTGTATGGGTTCTGGGATGTTAGCTTGGCAGGGCTGCATACTATTACTTAGCTACTTCCCTTGTCTTCTTTTGTAGTTGCTGCCCTATTGCCCTATGAGTCAGGTCAGATCAAATCAAATGTTATTTGTCACATGCTGACCTACAAGCCCTTAACCAACAATGCAGTTCAAGAAATAGAGTTAAGGAAATATTTACTAAATAAACTAAAGTAAAAAATTGAATAAAAAGTAACACAATAAAACAACAATAACGAGGCTATGTACAGGGGGTACCGTTACCGAGTCAATGTGCGCGGGTACAGGTTAGTCGATGTAATTTGTACATGTAAGTAGGYGTAAAGTGACTATGCATAGATAATAAACAGCGAGTAGCAGCAGTGTAAAAACAAAGGGAGGGGGGTCAATGTGAATAGTCTGGGTGGCCATTTGATTAATTGTTTAGCAGTCTTATGGCTTGTGGATAGAAGCTGTTAAGGAGCCTTTTGGACCTAGACTGGCTTGCCGTGCGGTAGCAGAGAGAACAGTTTATGACTTGGGTGACTGGAGTCTTTGACATTTCTTTACACAGAAGTGGTGACCATGGCAAGGTAACAAAGAAAAAGGGAAATGTGTTTCCTTCTCCACACACACACACACACACACACACACACTCACAGTGGTGTAGTAAATAATTGAGTTTCTCTCTGACTCGTGGCAGTCTTGACACTGGTTATAAGGCGCCTGGCGAGCGTCGCTGGGAAAGGGGCCAGCTATTGCCATGGAAACTGCTAACTGAAAGGTCTGACAGGTAAAGGGATGGAGGAGGTGGTACACCTGCAGGGACGGGTGGACTAAGGACCTGAGAGAGACACCGTCACACTAAAAGAAGGTGCCTTTCTTTGTCTTTGCAACTCTCTTTCTGGCTATGCTTTGTTTTCTTTCCCTTATTCCACCTCTGTACTTCCTCCATCTCTCTCTACCGAGACTAAAAGGCTCAATCATAACCAAGATGAACAAAGACACGCTGAGTGAGAGAATGAGAGGCCGAGTGAAGTCAGAGGGGATATTGAAGAGTCAAGTCTGCGACGTGTGTGAACATTTTTCATTTAGCTGTACTGGTGGGTCCTAACATGAACAGAGAGCAAATGAAGGAATATTAGTAGCAAGAGAGAGAGCGAAACAGAAGGGGAGGACAGAAGGTGAAGGAGAGGTTTAAGTGAGAGAGGGGAGCTGACACTGTTCACATCCCTCTGTCTGCCAGGGTATGTGACCTGGTATCTGTTGCTGGCCTTATGAGCAAATACCTCCTTCATTCTAAGTGTGTGTGTGTGTGTGTGTGTGTGTGTGTGTGTGTGTGTGTGTGGTGTGTGTGTTGTGTGGTGTGTGTGTGTGTGTGGTGTGTGGTGTGGTGTGTGTGTGTGTGTGTTGTGTGTGTGTGTGTGTGTGTGGTGGTGGTGGTTTGTGTTCTAACTTGGGCTGAAATAGCATTGAACAATGGAGCAACAGTAGGGGATAGAATGTGCCCAATGTGGCACGCCAGCACACCTGTGTCTGCTTTTGTGGATCTCATTGGATGTTTGGTCAGTATGAGCCCACGTGATTGGGGCCAGCTTGTCACTGGCTGATCAATCTGATTAACCTATCCTTTTCATTCAGATCAGTGCAGGTGAAGGAGAGGAGATGAGGAGAGGAAGACACTTTAGACTATTGAGATACACCCCTGGTCCTTCTATCTAGGCCAGATGTAGGAGAGGAGACAAGTGTAGGCATGAAGTCTATTAGAATGCAGCCGTTAGCTAAAAGAGAAGAGTATGTGCAGACAGACAGCCCCCCTCCTCCCCCTCTGTGTGGACATTTTGATCTCTTCCTCTCATTTAGTTTCAATTAGAAAGGGGATTATGTACCAGCTGCATTACGGCAAATGGGGGTGTTTTTGTTTGCTTTGTAGTATTAGCCGGGTTCCTTTTTTTAATTATGAAAAATAAAAGTGATTTATAATGGAAAAAGAATATGTCCACACACACACACACACACACACATAGTTTCTCTGGCTGCCAGTGAAAGAGGGATAAAAGGATACAAGTTTTATTGCCTGGCCACCACATAAATCCAGCAATTACTTCAAGACCCAGGAATAAAAATTATTATATTTTTCTTTTAATGCACACGAACACTTTTGTCATTGTTAGTCCCACAGAGCTAGAAGGAGATTGAGAAATCATTTTTAATTTGAAGCCACACATACATACAATGCCTCCCAGTACTACACACAAAGGGACCCGAACAGAACACAAAGACAAGCAGATAGATACACACTGAAAAACAGCTCCAGACACCCACACACTCAAATGACGACATGTAGGCTTTGAGGACATGACTTGCTGGATTACCATATTCATATAAGAGAACATGGGACATTCACTCCCTCCACCTCCACATACTGTGGTAACGGTTATGGTAGGAATTGATTTACATAATTTTTCCATATGAGAAAAAAAACTAATCAGAGAAATGTCAGCATGTGAAGCTTGTCTATATAACACTGCAACGTGGCACCGTCTTAGGATGCCAACAAGTCAGWYGCACGTAAAAATCGTATGTCCTCGGTTGCAACACTCATTACCAAGTTCCAAACTGCTTCTCGATGCAACGTCAGCACAAGAACTGTTCATCGMGAGGTTCATGAAATGGGTTTCCATGGCTGTGCAGCCGCACACAAGCCTAAAATCACCATGTGCAAATACCAAGTGTCGACTGGAGTGGTGTATCACGCTTCAGCATCTGGCAGTCCGACAAACAAATCTGGGTTTGGCGGATGCCAGGAGAACGCTACCTGCCCGAATGCATAGGGCCAACTGTAAAGTTTGGTGGAGGAGGAGTAATGGTCTGGGGWTGMTTTTCATGGTTTGGGCTAGGCCCCTTACTTCCAGTGGAAATCTTAATGCGACAGCATACAATGACATTCTAAACGATTCCATGCTTCCAACTATTTGGCAACAGTTTGGGGAAGACACTTTCCTGTTCCAGCATGGCAATGCCCCCGTGTACAAAGCGAGATCCATACAGAAATGGTTTGTCAAAATCGGTGTGGAAGCACTTGACTGGCCTGCACAGAGCCCTGACCTCAACCCCATCGAACACCTATGGGATGAATTGGAACGCCGAATACGAGACAGGTCTAATCGCCCAACATCAGTGCCCGACCTCACTAATGCTCTTGTGGCTGAATGGAAGCAAGTCCCCGCAGCAATGTTCCAACATCTAGWGGAAAGCCTTCCCAGAAGAGAGAAGGCTGTTATAGCAGCAAAGYGGGACCAACTCCATTTTAATGCTCATGATTTTGGAATGAGATATTCGACAAGCAGTTATCCACATACTTTTGGTCATGTAGTGTATGTCTATTAATTTGGCACTGTAACTCACTTTGGGACTGAGTTTTATTATACACACACACAAGAATCTGTAGCGCTGGCATCCCCACATGTTTTTCAATTGTGCACTCAGTGCGTATATGAGTGTATTCCTCATCCTGCCTGTCAGCACACAGCTAAAGATATTAAATCTATAACTTTCAATAATTGCCACATTGTTTCCAAAACAAACAATATTGCTTTCTGGGGTGACATTGTGATGACAGCAGTGAGAATGTGAACCGTGCTGAACAGACATTAAGCAAAGATGGAGAGAAACAAAGTAACACACACACACACACACACAGTCATCATCAACAATCCACAACTCCACAGCTTTCTCCTGTGAACGCCTTTCGGTGGGTGGTGACATTCACATTAACGATAGAGCAGCTTGTTTAGGTAATTGGGAAAGTGTCTGTGGATGAGATGAGTTGTCGTCGGAGATGTGGATGTTTGCAGTAACGACTATGTGTGCATAGGGTACCTGTGTGTGTGTGTGTGTGTGTGTGTGTGTGTGTGTGTGTGTGTGAGTGTGTGTGTGTTGTGTGTGTGTGTGTGTGTGTTGTGTGTGTGTGTGTGTGTGTGTGTGTGTGTGTGTGTGTGTGTGTGTGTGTGTGTGTGTGAGCTCTGATCCAGATGGTAAAGATGTAATGTATGAAGGCCAGAAAATATCACGCATGGACATAAATAACGAGAGAGAGAGACTCTCTCGTTGGAGAGATAAAGAATCTCACAATTAGATTCCCCATATTTGTTATCGATTGGATTAAGCACAAAGGATTTGCATCCGAGTCCCCCATGACCAACCTGTGATCTTATTGGATTAGGGATAGGGAGATTATTATTTAACAATCTGGTCCAATTGAGTATTGTCCTTTTAAAAAAGAGGGTTAGTACCAGGGGTTGGAAACGGTTCAGGGAACAAAACCGAAAACCACAAAATAACAAAAAAAAATTAAAGGAACAGAATCAGAACCACAAACTAAAATGATTTATATTGTTCCGGAACAGAACCGATATTTTAAAAGCATGGTAACCGGTTAATAATGTTATTTTACATTCAGGGCGTTTTATTCCAGTCCCACAAAAAACGCAACAAACACCTATGCAAATCCCTCKKWCTGTCAATCAGAAACTTATTCCAGCCAAAATCTTTGCCAGTGTGTGTGCGTGTAGGCTACCTGCCCCTCTGCCTCCTTTTGCATATCTGTAGCCTACTGACTTTACAAGCGTGATTCAGAAAATAGGGAGAGATATTTTTAATTCGAGAAGAATGGAATAACTCTTTCAATGCTAAATAGGGATACTATAGTTATCACATTTCACATTGGAATTATTAACTGGTGTGTTTTAACACCAATAAACTCATCCATTTTAAAAATGAATTTAGTATATGTCAATCTAGCAATCCAGGCAACTAAAAGCATGTTTTGGTTTGTTTCTAYCTTGTTAGCTAGCTAGCTAATGTTAAATTAGCTGGCTAGGCAGTTCAAATAATTACCATATCATATAGCTGACAACGTCTTAACTTCTTTGTGATAGCATTGTCACTTTTGGATGAATAGCGTGCCCAGAGTGAACTGCCTCCTACTCTGTKCRAGATGCTAATATATGCATATTATTATTACTATTGGATATAAAACACTCTGAAGGTTCTAAAACTGTTTGAATGATGTCTGTGAGTATAACAGAACTCATATGGCAGGCAAAAACCTGAGAAAAAAACCAAACAGGAAGTGAGAATTCTGAGGCTGGTCGATTTTCAACTCATCGCCTATTCAAATCCCAGTAAGATATGGATCTGTTTGCACTTCCTACGCCTTCCACTAGATGTCAACAGTCTGTAGAACGTTGAATGAAGCCTCTATGTGATGTGGGGCCAATGGGAGGTGTTTCCAGTCAGTGGTCTGGCAGAGTGCCAGTTCTTGGTCATGCGCATTCCAAATGATATCGTCTTGCTTTCCATTGCTTCTAGAGACACAAAGGAATTCTCCGGTTGGAACGTTTTAATATTTATGATAACAACATCCTGAAGATTGATTCTCTACTTAGTTTGACAAGTTTATTCAACCTGTAATATAACTTTTTTGAAGTTTTCGTCCGACGTTCGCCTGGATCTGTGCGAGTGTTTGGACATGTGTACTAAACATGCTAGCAAAGTAGCTACTTGGACATAAGTAATGGACATTATCGAACAAAACAACCTTTATTGTGGAACTAGGATTCCTGGGAGTGCATTCTGATAAAGATCATCAAAGGTAAGGGAATATTTATGATGTAATTTCGTATATCTGTTGACTCAACATGGCGGAGAAATGTTGGTTCTATCTGAGCGCCGTCTCAGATTATTGCATGGTGTGCTTTTCTGTAAGTTTTTTTTAAATCTGACACAGCGGTTGCATTAAGAACAAGTGTATCTTAATTCTATGTAAAACATGTATCTTTCATCAAAGTGTATGATGAGTATTTATGTTATTAGATGTGGCTCTCTGCAATTTCTCCGGATATTTTGGAGGCATTTCTGAACATGGCGCAATGTAAACTAAGATTTTTGGATATAACCTTTACAGGCCCGGCGTTCCGCTAGCGGAACTCCTCCACATTCCACTGAAAGGCAGAGCGCGAATTCAAAAAATATTTTTTTGAATATTTACTTTCACACATTACAAGCCAATACAGCAAATGAAAGATACACATCTTGTGAATCCAGTCACCATGTCCGATTTTTAAAATGTTTTACAGCGAAACACCACATATATTTATGTTAGCTCACCACACAAATACAAAAAAGGACAGACATTTTTCACAGCACAGGTAGCATGCACGAAACCAACCAAACTAACCAGAACCAACCAAACTAACCAAGAAACAACTTCATCAGATGACAGTCCTATAACATGTTACACAATAAATCTATGTTTTGTTCGAAAAATGTGCATATTTGAGGTATAATCAGTTTTACATTGCTGCTACCATCACAGCTACCGTCAGATATAGCACCGAAGCAGCCAGAGTAATTATAGAGACCAACGTGAAATACCTAAATACTCATCATAAAAATTTCTGAAAATCGATGGTGTACAGCAATTAAAGACAAACATCTGTGAATCCAGCAATATTTCCGATTTTTTAAGTGTTTTACAGCGAAAACACAATATAGCATTTATTAGCTTACTACAATAGCCTACCACCACCGCATTCATTCACAAGGCACGTTAGCGATAGCAATAGGCACGTTAGCGTTAGCGAATAAACCAGCAAAATATATTAATTTTCACTAACCTTCATAAAACTTCCTCAGATGACAGTCCTATAACATCAGGTTATACATACACTTATGTTTTGTTCGAAAATGGGCATATTTAGAGCTGAAATCAGTGGTTATCCATTTGCTAACGTAGCATCTTTTTCCAGAATGTGCGGATATTTCATTAGACTCTCACCTATTCTGACCAATAGCTATTCATAAACATTACAAAAAAATACATGTTGTATAGGAATGATAGATACACTAGTTCTTAATGCAATCGCAGTGTTAGAATTCTAAAAATATCTTCATTACGACATAAGGCTTATGTATTAGCGAGAGAGTGGCCAAATTCTGTGCGCAAAACTACTAGTACACAGTTCGACAGATATATGAAATAGCATCACAAATGGGTCCTACTTTTGCTGATCTTCCATCAGAATGTTGTACAAGGGGTCCTTGTCCAGAACCGTCTTTGTTTGGTATCAGAACGTCGTTTTTCCCTCTTGAAATAGCAAGCACATTGGCCAAGTGGCGCGAAGCTATCCTTCCTGAACATATGCAGACAAAGCAACACGCTAACGTCCCGAAAAAAATTCAATAATCTAATAAAACTATATTGAAAAACATACTTTACGATGATATTGTGACATGTATCAAATAAAATCAAAGCCGGAGATAGTATTCGCCTTTAACGACAGCTTTTCAGAAGGCAATTACAGGCCCTCCACGCGCCTTCCAGAAAACCGAAATGGGGGACACGTCATTCCAAGAGGATGCTTCCATCTCAGACCAAGATAATCAACTCATTTCTCCTCTCACTTCCTCTTGACATCTAGGGGAAGGTGTATGACGTGCAAGTATATTCATACGTATCATGCCCATTTATAGGCAGGCCCTTGAACACAGCATCGATTTCAGACTTTCCACTTCCTGGTCAGAAAGTGTGCTGCCAAATGAGTTCTCTTTTACTCACAGACAAAATTCAAACGGTTTTAGAAACTAGAAGAGTGTTTTCTATCCAATAGTAATAAATATGCATATTGTACGAGCAAGAATGAGTACGAGGCCGTTTGAAATGGGCACCTTTTTACCAGGCTACTCAATACTGCCCCTGCAGCCCAAAGAGGATAAATATGCACATTATCGAACAAAACATACATGTATTGTGTAACATGATGTCCTATGAGTGTCATCTGATGAAGATCATCAAAGGTTAGTGATTAATTTTATCTCTATTTCTGCTTTTTGTGACTCCTATCTTTGGCTGGGAAAATGGCTGTATTTTTCTGTGGCTATGTATTGCACTAACATAATCATTTGGTGTGCTTTCGCCGTAAATCCTTCTTGAAATCAGACATGTTGGCTGGATTCACAACATGTGTAGCTTAATTTGGTGTCTTTCATGTGTGATTTCATGAAATATTTATTTTTATAGTAATATATTTGATTTTGGCGTGCTGCATTTTTTCTGGCTTTTGGCCAAGTGGGACGTTAGCATCCCACTATCCCAGAGAAGTTAACTTTACCTAATTTTATATTCATTATTACAGGAAATAACCTCACAACAATATCATTATTTACAAGTTAATGGTGAGCTAATTACAGAACATTTCTTACGATTGTGAGCATGACGAATAAAAGCAGGGCATTCTACCAGAGAATTTTAGAATTTGGGCACTGTCTCATTGGCCTAAAGTTATATCCTAATTTGACTTTGGTGCAGGTCATGTTGTTCTTCATGTTACCGTCTCTGTTAAACAAAGACTATATCATAATAAATCTAAGTTTATTTGTCACATGCACAAGATACAGAATGTGTAAACGGTACAGTGAAATGATTACTTGCATACTAGAGTCTTTGTTAAGACATGTAGTTAGCTAGCTACCTAAACAAAGAACCATAATCCCAACTCATAACATTACTACCTTGCAAGAATCTGCAGGTAGCTAAAACTAACCAACCAGGTTCAATGTTAGCTATCTAGCTAACATTAGGCTATAACTAGCAATGCAAATGGCTCTGAGAAATGAATAATTTTACTAAATTGATCATACACGTAAGGCTAGCTAGCGAGCCAGCCAGCTAAAGTTAGCTAGATAGCTAACAGTAAGCTTTAACTTCCAATGAAAACAACTTTCCTGACAAAATCATAAACGTATAATAAATGAAAATGTAGCTAGACTCTTAACCATATACATAGATAAACACTTCTCCCTCTCTGTCACGGATGCCATGGTTGCCCTCAGTTTGAAGATGTATAAAACACCTGTCTCCGGATTACAACAYCCTTCTATGTGTTCTCTTTTCAACTCCCTCTGCATATTTGCAATCAAAAGCCAGAATGTTCTCCATCTCCTTAGCTATCATACTCTGCTTCCACCGGACATTCCACTGATTTCAAAACTCAGTCCTACAGAAAGTGGACTTTTCAGTTCTTCGTGCTATATTTCTTTTAAAGCAGCATTAGATAGGATTACCTACACATACTGAGCAGCGTGCTACATGTCAAACCAATCCGAACTCATCTCTCGGCATGTCCAGCCCATCCATTATCTCAGCCAATCATGGCTAGCGGGAAGGTTCCTASCTTTTTCCGTGGCTAAACCCACTCTAAATTTAACAATTGTATTCGTATTTACAGATGGCATACAKGTTTGTTATTAAGGCACATGAAAGTTCACATGTTCCAGAATGCATTTCTGCCCAAAAAAACGTATTTTGATGAAAAAATGTATTAGTTCAAATGCCTCTCCTGTGAAGTAGTGACGCACGACATAGGCCTAGTTTGAAATTAGTCACAGATGTAAACCAGGCTTGCTTTTGGGTAAAGTTTGCCAACTTGAAAATTAAGGTCATTCAACAACAACAAAAAAACGTATTTTATTTTCATGATGGGCCTTCATCAACAATCATCAGTTACAGTTGCCAGCTGTAAAACACATGCATTCAGGTCCAAAAGTATTGCCCCCCCCCCCACGCTTGATAAATACTGAGCTATATTGTATGCTCCAAAAAAAGTATTTTATAGTAATACAATTGCTCAGAAAAATAGATTTTGTATAACATGTTATAATATATATATATATATATATATATATATATATATATATATATATATTGACACCCTGTTTTCATATATTTCAATAGCTCAGGATAACGCCACTGAGTGTTTTTCTATAATGTTTTATGAGATTGGACAACACATTGGGAGGGATCTTAAGACTATTCCTCCATACAGAATCTTTCCAGATTCTTGATATCCTTCGTCTGCGCTTATGGACAGCCCTCTTCAATTCAAACCACAGGTTTTCAATGGGGTTCAAGTCCGCAGACTGAGATGGCCATTGAAAATGTTGATTTTTGTGATCAATTAACCATTTATTTGAGGATTTGATGTATGCTTAGAGTTATTGTCTTGCTGGAAGATCACTTGCAGCCAAGTTTCAGCCTCCTAGTAGAGGCAAGCAGGTTTCTTAACCAAAAATGTCCTGGTACTGGTAAAGTTCATGATGCCGTTGACCTTAACAAGTGCCCCAGGACCAGTGGAAGCAAGTTGTTTTCTGCCTATGCATCTTTATTTCGACGCCAAACCCACCACTGGTGTGCGTGGCAAAAGAGCTTATTTTTCATGTCGTCTGAGCATAGCACCGGTTCCAATCTAAGTATCAAGATGTTTAGAAAACTTCAGGAATTTTACATTTGTTGGATGAAAATGAAAATAGTTAATGCTGTACTGTGTTGCGTATGTGCATCTACTGTAGGTGTACTGAGTCATTTGCTGATCCTCAACTACACACAAACACAAAACACACACACAACATACGCAAGCGCATACAGTAGAAGTCGGACCTTTACATACACCTTAGCCAAATACATTTAAACTCAGTTTTTCACAATTTCTGACATTTAATCCTCGTAAAAAATCCCTGTCAGTTAGGATCACCACTTTATTTAAGAATGTGAAATGTCAGAATAATAGTAGAGAGAATGATTTATTTCAGCTTTTATTTTTCATCACATTCCCAGTGGGTCAGAAGTTCACATACACTCAATTAGTATTTGGTAGCATTCCTTTAAATTGTTTAACTTGGTCAAACGTTTCGGGTAAGCCATCCACAAGCTTCCACAATAAATTGGGTGAATTTTGGCCCATCCTCCTGACAGAGCTGGAGTAACTGAGTCAGGTTTGTAGGCCTCCCTTGCTCGCACACGCGTTTTTCAGTTCTGCCCACAAATTTTCTATAGATTGAGGTCAGGGCTTTGTGATGGCCACTCCAATACCTCTTGACTGTTGTCATTTCTGCCACAACTTTGGAAGTTTGCTTGGGATTAAGATCGACCCGATTAATCGGAATGGGCGATTAATTAGGGCACGATTTGAAGTTTTCATAACAATCGGAAATCGGTAATTTTGGACGCCCATAGCCTGTTTTGTTTTTTTTACACCTTTATCTAACTAGCAAGTCAGTTAAGAACACATTTCTTATTTTCAATGACGGCCTACGAAACGCGTGGGTTAACTGCCTTGTTCAGGGGAAGAACGACAGATTTTACCTTGTCAGTCAGGGATTCAATCTTGCAACCTTACGGTTAACTAGTCCAACGCTCTAACAACCTGCCTCACAAGGACGCAAATGCAGTAAGTTACGCAAATGCAGTAAGAAAGCCAAGGTAAGTTGCTAGCTAGCATTAAACTTATCTTTTAAAAGACAACAATCAATCATAATCACTAGTCTATACTACACATTGGTTGATGATATTACTAGTTTTATATAGCGTGTCCTGCGTTGCATATAATCAATGCAGTGCGCATTCGCGAAAAAGGACTGTCGTTGCCTCAATGTGTACCTACCATAAACATCAATGCCTTTCTTAAAATCAATACACAGGAGTATATATTTTTAAACCTGCATATTTAGCTAAAAGAAATCCAGGTTAGCAGGCATATTAACCAGGTGAAATTGTGTCACTTCTCTTGCGTTCATTGAACGCAGAAGTCAGGGTATATCCAACAGTTTGCCGCCTGGCTAATTGCGAACTAATTGCCAGAATTTTACGTAATTATGACAACATTGAAGGTTGTGCAATGTAACAGGAATATTTAGACTGATGGATGCCACCCTTAGATAAAATACGGAACGGTTCCGTATTTCACTGAAAAATAAATGTTTTGTTTCGAGATGATAGTTTCCGGATTCGACCATATTAATGACCTAAGGCTCGTATTTCTGTGTGTTATTATGTTATAATTAAGTCTATTATTTGATAGAGCAGTCTGACTGAGCGATGGTGGCACCAGCAGGCTCGAAGCATTCATTCAAACAGCACTTTCGTGCGTTTGCCAGCAGCTCTGTTGTTTATGAATTCAAGCCTATCAAACTCCCGAATTAGGCTGTTGTAACCGATGTGAAATAGGCTAGCTAGTTAGCGGGGTGTGCGCTAATAGCGTTTCAAACGTCACTCGCTCTGAGACTTGGAGTAGCTGTTCCCTTGCTCTGCATGGGTAACGCTGCTTCGAGGGTGGCTGTTGCGTTGTGTTCCTGGTCGGGCCCAGGTAGGAACGAGGAGAGGACGGAAGCTATACTGTTACACTGGCAATACTAAAGTGCCTATAAGAACATCCAATAGTCAAAGGTATATGAAAACAAATGATTAGAGAGAAATAGTCCTATAATTCATAATAACTACAACCTAAAACTTCTTACCTGGGAATATTGAAGACTCAAGTTAAAAGGAACCATCAGCTTTCATATGTTCTCATGTTCTGAGGCAAGAACTTAAACGTTAGCTTTCTTACATGGCACATATTGCACTTTTACTTTCTTCTCCAACACTTTGTTGTTGCATTATTTAAAACCAAATTGAACACGTTCATTATTTATTTGAGGCTAAATTGATTTTATTGATGTATTTATATTAAGTTAAAATAATTGTTCATTAGTAGTTGTTGTAATTTGTCATTATTACAAATACATTTAAAAATCGGCCGATTTAATCGGTATCGGCTTTTTTTTTGCCCTCCAATAATCGGTATCGGCGTTGAAAAAATCATAATCGGTCGACTCTACTTGGATCATTGTCCATTTGGAAGACCCATTGTTGACTAAGCTTTAACTTCCTGACTGATTCTTGAGATGTTGCTTCAATATATCCATATCATTTTCCTTCCTCATGACGCCATCTATTTTGTGAAGTGCACCAGTCCCTCCTGCAGCAAACCCCCCGCAACATGATGCTGCCACCCAGTGCTTCACGGTTGGGATGGATGTTCTTCGCCTGCAAGCCTCCCCCTTTTTTTCCTCCAAACATAACGATGGTCATATGGCCAAACAGTTTATTTTGTTTCATCAGACCAGAGGACATTTTCTCCAAAAGCACAATCTTTGTCCCCATGTGCAGTTTGCAAACCGTAGTCTGGCTTTTTATGGCAGTTTTGGAGCAGGGGCTTCTTCCTTGCTGAGCGGCCTTTCAGGTTATGTCGATATAGGACAAATTTTACTGTGATATAGATACTTTTGTTCCGGTTTCCTCCAGCATCTTCACAGATCCTTTGCTGTTGTTCTGGGATTGATTGCACTTCTTGTACCAAAGTAGTTCATCTCTAGGAGACAGAACGCGTCTCCTCCGAGCGTATGACGGCTGCGTTGTCCCATGGTGTTTTAAACTGCCGTACTATTGTTTGTACAGATAAACGTGTACCTTCAGGCGTTTGGAAATTGCTCCCAATGATGAACCAGACTTGTGGACGTCTACAAAAAAGAAAATTCTGAGGACTTGGCTGATTTCTTTTGATTTTCCCATGATGTCAAGCAAAGAGGCACTGAGTTTGAGGGTAGGCCTTGAAATACATCACAGGTACACTCCAATTGACTCAAATTAGTATCAATTTAGCCTATCAGAAGCCTCTAAAGCCATGACATAATTTTCTGGAACTTTCCAAGCTGTTTAAAGGCACAATCAACTTAGTGTATGTAAACTTCTGACCCCCTCGAATTGTAATACAGTGAATTATAAGTGAAATAATCTGTCTGTAAACAATTGTTGAAAAAATTACTTGTGTCATGCACAAAGTAGATGTCCTAACCGACTTGCCAAAACTATAGTTTGTTAACAAGAAATTTGTGGAATGGTTGAAAAACGAGTTTTAATGACTCCAACCTAAGTGTATGTAAACTTCCGATTTCAACTGTATATAAAGGCCCTCTGTGAGGATTGTGACTGAATAAAAGTTAGATATAAATCGTTGATAAAATAATTCTTAATTTTCCCATAAAGGCTGTAACAATGGTGGGTTTTCCATCTCTTGCTAAGTGCCAGGGACAATAACTCTGTTTCACAATCCCAAGCCTTGCCCAAAGAAACATAAGTTGTTTAAGCCTACCCAAACCTCTGAAAGGCTGCTTCTCCCCTATCCTATCCAAAACAGCGTATCTAAGTTCTGTGTGCAAAGAAACGTGACAGAAAGGAAAGGGAGAGAGGGAAAGGTAGGGAGAGGGAGAGAGAAGACAGGAGAGAAAGAAGAGAGGGATGGGGAGTGAGAGAACAGGCTTCGAGAGAGCATTATATTGATGAGGAGAGGGCGTCATCCTTGGACGAAGAGAGGTTAAATAAGTGTCAGATTTACACTTTGGACACTTCATGGGGAAACTCATATCACTCAGATGTGACATTTAGCAGTCACAAACACACACACATACAAAAACCACACTCTTTCTCTCTGTCTCTCACTCTCTTTTACACACACACACACACACACACACACACACACACACACACAGCACCTTGTTATTCAAACACCCAGCTGTCTTGTTGTGTCAGGCTCGCTCGTCTGCTGGCTGGAATCCTGGGAGCAGGCTTACTTAGAGAAAACAGACTCAGAGTGTATTAGGCTCCAGTCAATGGACTGGGCCCAAAGCCTGGATAAACACACAGACACATACAGTACAAACACCGATCCACAAATGCATAACTATCCCAGACACAAACACAGATAAACATACCAACAAAAATACACGAACACACAGAAAGAATGATAAACAGACAGACAAACAGACACACAGACACTCTCTCACACACTCTCACATTCTATCGCACAGTGAGCTTTTTATCCTGGGTAATTTGAGTCACTGACTTCTGGTTAGGCTCTTGGTTGCTAATAGCAATGTCCACTTTGGGGAAAACTTAATATCTGTGGGGTCGTCTGTGAGTGAGGTCAGAGCAAACTTCATACACCACACACACCTACCCTCAATGCAAGACAAACTGGTCTAAACCACAATGACGCTGAATAAACACACACACACACACATCAAGCAAATATCATTATCACATACAGTGGGGAGAACAAGTATTTGATACACTGCCGATTTTGCAGGTTTTCCTACTTACAAAGCATGTAGAGGTCTGTAATTTTTTATCATAGGTACACTTCACTGTGAGAGACGGAATCTAAAACAAAAATCCAGAAATACATTGTATGATTTTTTAAGTAATTAATTGCATTTTATTGCACTGACATAAGTATTTGATCACCTACCAACCAGTAAGAATTCCGGCTCCTCACAGACCTGTTAGTTTTTCTTTAAGAAGCCTCCTGGTTTCTCCACTCATTCCTGTATTAACTGCACCTGTTTGAACTCGTTACCTGCTTATAAAAGACACCTGTCCGCACACACTCAATCAAACAGACCCAACCTCTCACACATGGCCAAGAACCAGAGAGCTGTGTAAGGACATCAGGGATAAAATTGTATAATGCCTCTGTAGGTG
>NC_036858.1:36073192-36119608 GCF_002910315.2 Salvelinus sp. IW2-2015 | reverse complement strand
GATCGTCACCACTCAGTTTTGGGGGCCATCAAAAATACACTAACTTTCGAGCATCGAATTGAGGGCGGAGTGTGTCGTAGGGTATCAGCCCCCTTGAGAAGCGGAGATCAGGCTCAAGTTAAACAACTCAGCAGGACCTGGTCCAAAATGACTTGAAGACGTGTAAGACATGGCGAGCCCACATCTCAAAAAGAAAAAAACCAATTCAGTTAACACACTACGCCGTTCAATGGATTAAAATCCTGCAGCAGCGCCACACAAGCGTCGCCCCTGCTCAAGGCAGCGCGCATGTCCAGGCCGTCTGAAGTTTGCCAATGACCATCTGGATGATCCAGAGGAAGGAATGGGAGAAAGGTCAGTGGTTTGATGATTCAAAAATAGAGCTTTTTGGTTCTAAACTCCACTCGCCGTGTTTGGGAGGAGAGAAGGATGAGTACAACCCCAAGAACACCATCCCAACCGTGAAGCATGGAGGTGGAAACATCATTCTTTGGGAGTGCTTTTCTGCAAAGGGGACAGGACGACTGCACCGTATTGAGGGGGATGGATGGGGCCATGTTATTACGAGATCTTAGCCAACAACCTCCTTCCCTCAGTAAGAGCATTGATGATGGGTCGTGGCTGGGTCTTCCAGCATGACAACGACCCGAAACACACAGCCAGGGCAACTAAGGAGTGGCTCCGTAAGAGTATCTCAAGGGTCCTGGAGTGGCCTAGCCAGTCTCCAGACCTGAACCCAATAGAAAATCTTTGAGGGAGCTGAAAGTCCGTATTGCCCAGCGACAGCCCCGAAACACTTGAAGGATTTGGAGGTCTGTATGGAGGAGTGGGCCAAAATCCCTGCTGCAGTGTGTGCAAACCTGGTCAAGAACTACAGGAAACGTATGATCTCTGTAATTGCAAACAAAGGATCCTGTACCAAATATTAAGTTCTGCTTTTCTGATGTATCAAATACTTATGTCATGCAATATAAAATGCAATTAATTACTTAAAAATCATACAATGTGATTTTCGGGATTTTTGTTTAGATTGCCGTTTTTCTCTCAAACACAGGTTGATTTTTTTTATGTTTGTTCCCCCACCTATGATAAAAAATTTACAGACCTCGCTACATGGCTTGTAAGTAGGAAAAATCGGCAAAATCGGCAGTGTATCAAATACTTGTTCTCCCCACTGTATCTCATACCTCATTGTACACGCAAACACACACACACACATACACACACATCAAGCAAATATCATTATTACATATCTCATACCTCATTGTACACACAAACACACACACACATACACACACATCAAGCAAATATCATTATTACATATCTCATACCTCATTGTACACGCAAACACACACACACATACACACACATCAAGCAAATATCATTATCACATATCTCATACCTCATTGTACACGCAAACACACAGACACACACACACACACAAWAGGCACACTCTTTCCATCACACTAGTGAGACTGTAAGGTAGTACTACTGTAAGTCCAGCAAAAAAATCATTATACATTTTTGTCCGATAAAGGGGACGTTTCCCAGCTGATAAAGTCACACGATAGCATTCAAGTGTTGAAAAATCAAGTGTTGAAAAATAAACACTGTCTATCTATCTGAACGCAGCCCTGACACAGCAGCCTTGGAATGAGTCCCTATCAGGAATGGTATCCATGCGGGATTCACAGCTTCTGATGGCTCTGATGACAAATGGAAAAATGTGCTTCAGTCGTTTTCATTAAGCCTACTAACACATGTGCAAAGATTCCACACTCACTGAACTTCAAAGGACGGTTACGGGCAGACGGGCC
Organism: Salvelinus sp. IW2-2015; assembly: GCF_002910315.2. Taxonomy (NCBI): domain Eukaryota; kingdom Metazoa; phylum Chordata; class Actinopteri; order Salmoniformes; family Salmonidae; genus Salvelinus; species Salvelinus sp. IW2-2015. The sequence continues at coordinate 36,117,791 of NC_036858.1, read as the reverse complement.
ACAACAAAAGAGCAATCTTTAAACAGCAATAACGCACTATGTGCTCATGATTCAAGTTTGCACTTGATTCACAACAGCTTGCAAAAAAAAGAGCGAGGCGGCCAAAATTATTTTAATATTTGATTAAACCAAAAGATTGCAAGACAAACAGACGCATTCCATTAATGTGCTTTCAATGCATATTTCATCAGGACGGGACGGGACACACGGAGAGGGGGGGGGGAAGAATGGCTGGACGACCATCAGAGGCCGGCTCCAGGGGAGGAGGAGCAGAGCGAGGGATGACGTGATGAGATCTCCATCTCATCACGTCATTTAGGCTTTGTCCACAAATTAATCCCCAATACAGCTTCTTCTACCCTCTCCTTGTCTCCTATCCTTATAACCACTCAGGTTTAACTCGATTAAATTTGAATTAACCACAACTTCTTATCAAAGACTAGGTGTTCGTTGTCCACTTTTGATGCCAAAGAAACACTGATGAGCAAACAGTCACATTTGAGGAAGCCCCRATCGCAAAGGCACAATATGGATCGCAATGGGAAATAGAAAACCAACTGTGCACAGACGTAATTTCAACGTCTAGTTTTGATTTACATTTGGTTGAGATGTCAACTAATGTGAAGTCAACATGAAATCAACAAAACATTTCACCATTTAATTGGATTTAGGTAAAAAGTTGGGTGAAAAAAAGACAGAATTCCCTGATGTTGATGACTTTTTTCAAATCCAATAATTTCCCCACCTGTCATCAGGTTAAATGTTTTTGTTGAAATGACGTGGAAGCAACGTTGATGGGAAGTGGGAAGGCACAGATGAGACAAACGTCACCCTGACGACGTTCTCCTTCTCTTCTATCTCTCGTCTTTTTCTCTCTCTACATCTTCCTCCCATAACTCTTTTCTCCCCATGTTTCTCCAGTTCTTCTCCCCTCCTGACTCCCTTACTTTCTCTCCTTCTCCCTCAATCTCTGCCCCACACTCGTGCTCTTTCTTTCTGTCTTCCACTCTTTGTTTKTTTCCTCCTCTCTCTCCTCCTGCCTGTGTCAGGTTGGCTGGGGAGCAGGCATTATGCTCGACAGGTTCCTAACCACCAATTAAACTCCCAGGCAACGGTTGCTAGACACGTAGCAACAAGGTCCACCCTCCTCAGGCCAGGGCATTACAAGTCACTTTCTGCAAGGCAGGGGTCACGTCAGCAGATGACCTGGAAGTAATTGCCTTACTTGAACAATATCTATTTTGGGGTTTTCTAGCAAACTGTGAGACCAACATAGGAATCAGAGAAATTGCTCCTCAAGAGAGAGAGAGACAGAGAAATGTGACACATTGGAAAGAATTCACACAAAAAACAGAGCAAACTAGAATGCTATTTGGCCCTAAACAGAGASTACACAGTGGCAGAATACCTGACCACTGTGACTGACCCAAACTTAAGGAAAGCTTTGACTATGTARAGACTCAGTGAGCATAGCCTTGCTATTGAGAAAGGCCGACGTAGGCAGACCTGGCTCTCAAGAGAAGACAGGCTATGTACACACTGCCCAGAAAACGAGGTGGAAACTGAGCTGCACTTCCTAACCTCCTGCCAAATGTATAACCATATTAGAGACACATATTTCCCTCAGATTACACAGATCCACAAAGAATTCGAAAACAAACCCCATTTTGATAAACTCCCATATCTACTGGGTGAATTATCACAGTGTGCCATCACAGCAGCAAGATGTGTGACCTGTTGTACTTTAACCATTTGCACATCGCTACAACACTGTATATATACATAACATGACATTTGAAATGTCTTTATTCTTTTGGAGTGTAATGTTTACCGTTCATGTTTACTGTTCATTTTTATTGTTTATTTCACTTTTGTTTATAATCTACTTCACTTGCTTTGGCAATGTTAACATATGTTTCCCATGCCAATAAAGCCCCTTGAATTGAATTGATTTGATTTGAGAGCAAGAGAGAGAGAGAGAGACAGACATGGAAAAACAAAAACAGAGAGAGAGTGGTCAGGGCGAAAAATGTGTTATTTTCAGGATGAATCACCAATGCTACCTGCCCCTGGACATAGTTTCAAACAGTTCTACCTCTCTACATTTCACTGTGGACCCAGACAAAGGGGGAAACAGGGAGAGCTAGGTAATATATAAAACCATTTAAACACGCCTGGACACTGTCAGCTATTTTATCCTGGTGAAAAAGCACAGTACTCCACCCTYAGCCCTTGCCTGTCTCTCCCATGGRGAAGGAAAGGTCTTTGCCAAACTGTGTTTGGAAAAAAGCGACATGTAAGTGTGGGGGAGGTGAGAGAACCCTCTGCGTGAATCAGGAAGCCTGTCAGGGAGATATCTGGATGACTAACGCAACAGCAAGATAATGTAGTGGGGAGGGGGGTAAAGGGGGAACGTGAGTAAAAACCAAAATAATCTCGCACGCACGCATACACACAGACACAAACACACAACCCCCTGAGCTGAAGGTAGGAGGGTGTCACTGCATGGTAAGATATGACAGAGGGATTGCTCCAGTGTTGCTGGGCAGGAGAGCCCAGGGTAGCTCAACACCAGTCACAGTGCATTTTGTGTGGGCAGAGAGCACTCAGTGCCTGTCTCCATCAATCAGCTCCAACATTTTCTGGGGGAAGTGGCACCTATGCTGATAGGGGGCTACTGTATGACTAATACTCACACACAGAGATCCACACACCACAACTTCTGYGCACAGTGATTTCTAGAACCTTTGGTAACACACACACATTGCCACAAGAAGCCATACAGTTACACACTGAAGCACACATTTCCCAAATAACACCACMTACACACACATGCACACACTGTTCTACCAGCATTGGTTCTACCACAAACTACCACAAACGCTCTCTGACTATTGCTCTCGCACGGACGCACACACTCACACACACGCACGCAAACACACATACACACACACACAGTATAACTTTGATATCCTACGACCAGTTCAGCAGCAGTAACATACTGTACATGCACAAGCCCTTTACTTGGCTTAGAACCTGACGTCTAACTCTAACTCTCTGGGATACACATAATGCCATATTGATACATTATAATTAGTTCAAACTTCACTCCAGCTCTATCTACACTTTTAGAAAAATAAGTTATTTGTTTGTCCCCTTTTTGGTTCCAGGTAGAAATAACTCTTTGGTGATGAAAAGGGAACTTGTAGACCTTTCCTGCAGTCAAATGACCTAGTGGCTTCATGGGTGGAATGTTATTCATATTTTTCATAATTCAATAATGAGTCAACTWCTTTTTTTTTACGCCGAAAATCTGCTGTTTCTATGTTAAACGGTTTTGTTGTATTTCAGTCTTCTGTGGTGTACAGACCAGTCAAAAGTTGGACAAACCTACTCATTCAAGGGTTTTTTTATTTTACTATTTTCTACATTGTAGTAATAGTGTGAAGACCTTAAAACAATTAAGTAACACACATGGAATCATGTAGTAACCAAAAGAGTGTTAAACAAATCAAAGATATTTTATATTTGAGATTCTTCACAAGTACGCCCTTTGCCTTGATGACAGCTTTGCACACTCTTGCATTCTCTCAACCAGCTTCATGAGGTAGTCACCTGGAATGCATTTCAATTATCAGGTGTGCCTTGTTAAAAGTTAATTTGTGGAATTTCTTTCCTTCTAAATGTATTTGAGCCAATCAGTTGTGTTCTGAAATATGAGGGTGTATACAGAAGATAGCCCTATTTGGTAAACGACAAGTCCATATTATGGCAAGAACAGCTCAAATAAGGAAAGAGACATGACAGTCCATCATTACTTTAAGACATGAAGGTCAGTCAATCCGGAAAATGTCAAGAACTTTGAAAGTTTCTTCAGGTGCAGTCGCAAAAACCATCAAGAGCTATGATGAAACTGGCTCTCATGAGTACCGCCACAGGAAAGGAAGACCCAGATTACCTCTGCTGCAGAGGATAGTTCATTAGAGTTACCAGTTCTCAGAAATGCAGCCCAATAATACTTCACAGAGTTCAAGTAACAGACACATCTCAACATCAACTGTGCAGAGGAGACTGCGTGAATCAGGCATTCATGGTCGAATTGCGGCAAAGAAACCACTACTAAAGGACACCAATAAGAAGAAGAGACTTGCTTGGGCCAAGAAACACGAGCAATGGACATAGACCAGTGGAAATCTTCCTTGAGTCCAAATGTGAGATTTTTGGTTCCAACCGCCGTGTCTTTGTGAGACGCAAGTAGGTGAAGGATGATCTCCGCATGTGTGGTTCCCGCCGTGAAGCATGGAGGCAGGTGTGATGGTGTGGGTGCTTTGCTGGTGACACTGTCTGTGATTTATTTAGAATTCAAGGTACACTTAAGCGCATGGCTACCACAGCATTCTGCAGCGATAAGCCATCCCATCTGGTTTGCGCTTAGTGGGACTATCATTTGTTTGTCAATAGGACAATGACCCAAAACACACCTTCAGGCTGTGTAAGGGCTATTTGACCAAGAAGGAGAGAAATGGAGTGCTGCATTAGATGACCTGCCTCCACAATCAGGCCACCTCAACCCAATTGAGATGGTTTGGGATGAGTTGGACTGCAGAGTGAAGGAAAAGCAGCCAACAAGTGCTCAGCATATGTGGGAACTCCTTCAAGCCTGTTGGAAAAGAATTCCTCATGAAGCTGGTTGAGAGAATGCCCAGAGTGTGCCAAGGCAAAGGGTGGCTACTTTGAAGAATCTCAAATATAAAATATATTTGGATTTGTTTAACACTTTTTTGGTTACTACATGATTCCATGTGTGTTATTTCATAGTGTTGATGTCTTCACTATTATTCATCAATGTAGAAAATTGTAAAAAATAAAGAAAAGCCCTGGAATGAGTAAGTGTGTCCAACTTTTGAACGGTAGTGTATATGTATATATTTAGATCTGTTTTTTTCTAACCCTACCACCCCTCCCCTAATTGGACTAAATGTATGGACAACAACACGTAGGCTTCTACTTCCAGCTTATAAATATTATATATATACTATGTATTTTACAATAGTTKTCTTTTGTTTGTTTTTAATCCCATTCTTCAGCCACACTCAACCCCTCCCATCTATKTCTGAACACCATCCAGTTCTGATTTCTATTTGCCATATATTGTTCTGTGCTGTGATGTTTCACAGACCTTTCTATTCTCATAGTTTCTACAGATTGTAAATTAAAGATAAAAACATTTGCAAAAAGTATTGTTATATATTATTGATCAATTGACTATGACTTTTCAAATCATCCAGCAGTGATATTTGCAGAGTTAGCTCCAGGTTAGTGTTGCAATTCTTCAGCCAATCCTGAAGCTGCGACCAAAAGCAAGCTACATATGGACAGTACCAAAACAAATAATCTAATGATTCTGTCTCTTCGCAGCAAAATATGCAGAGCTGGGATGATTGTATCAGTAAGCAACAATTTGTTGCCTTCAATTGCATTAGCCTAATTTATTAAAATATTTTTGACACACAGTGATATTTATTCCCATGTGGACGGACGATTTTCGAAAAATAGGATACTTGTGRATTACAACCCAATACATAAATGAAGAGTGGCTGTTATCCACAACAGAGTGGGACAGTGCAGCTCAAAACTGCAGATAACATAAGGCCAGCTATTGTGAAAGAATATTTGTGGATCTTGTTGATTTCCTCTATCGCTTCAAGAGGCGACTGGTCCAACTGGTACTTGTGTGGTTCCAAAGGAGAAAACATCATCTACAGATGGATTTGTGGTTTCAGAGAGAAGCCAGTTGCGAGCCTGTTTCCAGGCACGGTGGGTGACGTCCTTTTCCTGCACATCAATTTGAAGAAATCCAGTGATGAATGGACTATTTTTCAAGTTATTGTTTTAGTATATTTATTTGTTGTCTAGTATTAGAAGGCTCTTTAAAGCGATTTGAGTTGTCAATGTGCCACGTTGTGAAATTCAAGATTCATGGCATGTTTTCTRTTTAGCCAAAGGTTGAATAGACATGCAGACAAACAAATGAATGCATTCAAATAGGAATAATAGCCTACTGTCTGATGTCATAAAAACAATTAGACTAAATAAATTGATGTGATAGGCTCTCGGAACTCATTAAGAGGCGGCTTCTATCTTCAATATAATCATTCATTCAGAAGGTTAAACCCATAGGCCTGCAGCAAATTAAATTAGAGGTTCATTCTTTTTTACCAGGTTCATTTTTCATTAGGTTATTATAATCCATGCCTTCTGGGAATGTTATCAAGTCTAAAAGTTATGGGCGGAGTTAGAAAGTCAGCTGTCAGGCCTCCCGAGTGGCGCAGCGGTCTAAGGCACTGCATTGCATGCAGTGCTAGAAGCATTACTACATACCCGGGTTAATTTTATGGGCTGTGCCACAACTGGCCATGGCGGGTCATGTTTCGAAGGACGRGCATGACTTTGCCTCTTCCGAGCCCGTTGGGGGATAAAAAAAAAGACAAATTAAAGTTGGCTGTCAGAATTATTACAATGGAAATGAACTTTTAATCCYTCTGTTTGCATACTTCAAGAGATMACATATAAGGGTGCAGTGTGATACCCTATGGGTTGGACGATACTTTTCTTGTCAATCATCTTGAAAAAARGTATACTTAAAAACTGAAAATCAACCAATGTCAGCCTTTTCAATGCTTTACTATCCAAATGATTAAAGTGGGTGGGCAACGGACAGAAACAAAATGGTGAAATCTGAGGCTGTATGCCCTSTGTAGCTCAGTTGGTAGAGCATGGCACATGTTGGGCTGTGGGTTGGATTCCCACGGGGAACCAGTATGAAAATGTACTGTATGCACTCACTATTGTAAGTCACTCTGGATAAGAATGTCTGCAAAATAACGTAAATGTAATATGTGGCCCAGAGTATGGTGGGTCGGTGATGTAGTTGTTGTGTGTATGTTTTGTAATGTCTCAAAAAATATAATAAAATGTTAAAGGAAAAATGACAAGCTTGCAACACACATCTGATTATTCATTATGAATAGGATTTATTTGATTTATTTCCTTTCCATTCTTCATTGTAACCACTGTCACAAATAATTGAGCACTTACACACGCACAACATGAGCAGATTAACTTGGTCAAAACATTTGTTTATTAAAGATGATCAGAAAGAGTGTTGGCACTTCWTTATTTGGATCCAAAGCCACAAATGAGTGCGTCACTCAGCTTTATGCTGAGAAGWATAGCTTGATGCTGAAAAATAGCCTACTAAATAAGCCAAGCKCAAACGAATACAGTGCATTCGGAATGTATTCAGACCTCTTGACTTTTTCCACATTTTGTTACGTTACAGCTTTATTRTAAAATTGATTAAATAAAAACATTTCCTCAACAATCTACACACAAAACCCCATAATGACAAAGCGAAAACACGTTTTTAGAAATTTTTGCAAATATATTAAATATAAWAACATGAATACTTTATTTACATAAGTATTCAGACTATGAGACTCGAAATTGAGCTCAGGTGCATCCTGTTTCCATTGATCATCCTTGAGATGCTTCTACAACTTGATTACAGTCCACTATTGATTGGACATGATTTGTAAATGTACACACCTTTCTATATAAGGTCCCACAGTTGACAGTGCATGTCAAAGCAAAAACCAAGCCATGAAGTCTGAGGAATTGTCCYTAGAGCTCCAAGACAGGATTGTGTCGGCACAGATCTGGGGAAAGGTACCAAAAAAATGTCTGCAGCATTGAAGGTCCCCAAGAACACAGTGGCCTCCATCATTCTTAAATGGAAGGAGTTTGGAACCACCAAGACTCCCTAGAGCTGGCTGCCTGGCCAAACTGAGCAATCGGGGAAGAAGGGCCTTGGTCAGGGAGGTGACCTAATGGTCACTCTGACAGAGCTCCAGAGTTCCTCTGTGGAGATGGGAGAACCTTCCAGATAGACAACAATCTCTGCTACACTCCACCAATCAGGCCTTTATGGTAGAGTGGCCAGACGGAAGCCACTCCTCAGTAAAAGGCACATGACAGCCCGCTTGGAGTTTGTGGAAATGTGGAAAAAGTCAAGGGGTCTGAATACTTTCTGAATGCACTACATATTAAATTGCATAAATAAACTAGTACATTTCATAAATAAAATGAATTAAGTAGCTCAGGTCTTGAAAATATGGGCAACCTTTATCCCCTCCCTGTCCTTGCTGGACTGTCTTTCTTTCAGTTTCTTCTTCTCATCAGCAAAGAAGGACTCTGAGTTTCAGAAACTCACTTTATACAGAGGGGKTATCACTCTTTCACACTGTGGTAAATAAAGCCAGTAAGTTTATTTAGAATTATTGCTTTCTGTTTTTAGAGGGAGAGAAACCGAAAGCCCACTTGCCTATTTTTTGAAAATCGTCAGTCCACATGTCAAGTGTAATTGCGCCATTGTATTTACAGCTCTAGGGAGTCATGGTGGTTCCAAACTTCTTTCATTTAAGAATGATGGAGGCCACTGTGTTCTTGGGGACCTTCAATGCTGCAGACATTTTTTGGTACCTTTCCCCAGATCTGTGCCTCGACACAAGTTCTATCTCAACTCCGGGACCACCCACCAGTTAATAATTGTTTGATCTGATGCAGGGCTCTAGTGCCAGAGGAGAGAGAATCTCGGACGGAAACCTTCACACCTCCATGAATTTACCCAAGGATAGTCTAATAGCTCAGCTCGGTGTGAAAAATACCCCAATTTGTGCCACAGTTTAGACTACCGATAGATCAGCATTCTAACACCCCCTTGTGATAGTGTGGKGCAATGACAGAATGATGCAATTTACCACCGTCTGCCACCATCTACCACAAACTGTTGCAGCATAAGCTCTAAACTTGTAATTGAGGAACCATTTACAGTACCAAAACAAATGATCTAATGATTCTGTCTCTTCGCAGTAAAATCTGCATAGCTGGCATGGTTGTATCCCCCATACTGTATATATAACATTCTATTGGTTGCAAGAATTTTGTATAATAATTTAAATAGAAAAATGTTAAGTTTTGAATCCGGTGTCGTTTTGTGTATCAGTTCATAAACCATGTGCCATGGAATCGGTACATCGAAAATCTCTTCCCAACTATTTTGCAATCTATATATCACAGCTGTACATTATTTGGTCCATAAATGAAACTGGTATACTTTTTTATTTATCACAATTTTCTTCAACCAATTTTGGTCTGTAATGCAGGCAGACAAGTTTCTTACTTTGTCCTCCTTCCACTTGCCTCTTCTATTTTTGCGATAATGCTGCAATTAGTTGTAATTTTGGGTAGAGCCGACATTTCCATATATTTTTGTTAYCTGCATGTGCGACAACTCTCCACCAGTCCTACAAAGATTATAAAGATAACTTTTCCATTCCTTACATTTTTTTAATCAATTAGTATATTTGAGTTTAACCATAATATTTGTTGTATTATTTGTTTTGTCTTTTCTAGTGGATTAAACTGAAATTTCAACCAACCTTCTATGGCTTGTTTTAAAAAATAGCAATAGTATTTTCTCTCAGTATTGCCATTGAGGACTTCACTGCTGTCGTTTGCCTTTCTCTGCCATTTTTCCAACTGTTAACGACGATGATATWGTGGTGGAGAGTCGACTCCAAAATAATTGATTCCGCAACTCCTTGCACGTCGACCCCCGATGTTGACTCATTTCTGAGTGTCAAGTGTCACTCCTAAGTATTCACTCTTAAGAGTCAGAATTTTTGGAACCGAGGAGACTGATTAGTTGCCGTACTTCAGAGAACACAAACACCCGCGTCTTTCATAGCGTAGCAAGCGAGCACGGAGAGAGAGGGGTGCAGGTCGGCCACCAGGCAGACAGAGTCAGAACCGTGCACTAGGCCTATTTATCAGCAATCAAAATCTGTATCTCGAAATGAAATGATCAAAACTTCACTCTCACACAGTCACACACAGTATCTGGGTTCACAGGGTGCTAACCATTGAGGTATAAAGTTCCAGGGCACCAAAACAGTGGAGAAAATGAGCCTTGTGCTTAAAAGCTCTTTGTTGTTGCGTTAATTGACCCAATATGCTGTTTACTTTCTGAATCTACTTTATATCGCATAGTCTACCTTTCAATTACCCAATTTTCCCCAAGCCTTTATAATCTATCGTCTAGTTAGGCTATAACATGTCAAATAATATGTTTTGTGATAACTGCACTGTTATTTACATTATATGAATAGCAGGTTTTTGGTTAGGGAATTTTCTTAATGTTAATGATCCCAAATTCATTTAAACATTTTAACGTTTAAACGTACACCCCCCCTACTTTAAGTGGTGAAAGGATTCCATGTAGAACCTTGTTTTTAGTGAAAGGGTTCCACTTGGAACCAAAAGTAGTTATTTTCAGTGAATTKTCCTATATGGGGACAATTAAAGATCCCTTTAATCCCTTTAAAGCACCTTCTTTGCTTACTTCAGACGTATTTTAGACATTTGCGCTAAAAACCTGTCCGGCTTACTTTTCATAAGAAGTATACAAGACTATATCATTATGAAAGGGCTTTTTCAGAAAATGATTTTACATTTAAGAGATGTGTCAAGGGAGATGGGGTGCTTGCGTAGGTGAGCGGGTGTCTGTGCATATGTGCATTAGGGTTGGTGGATAAGGAGATCGTTTAGAGATAATGAGATAACCATCACATTCTTAATCACAGGCACCAGACTCTCTCCCCTTCCTTCTCTTCCTCGCTCTCTCTCTCTCTCTCCCGCTCTCTCTCTCTCTCTGGGCACAAATTAAAGAAGAAGCTCAGCAGTGATGTGGTGACTGTGTTGTGTCACAGAGCCCAGTAAAGGATCAAACAGTGTCCTGTTCATCTAATGCCTCTCTCTGCCCATTCATACTCGTACTGGAATACACACTGTCACACTGTTTATGTGCCTCCATCCACCTCTCTCTCATCCTTTCTTCCRCCCCTCTCTCTTTCTCTCTCACAACATCCTATCTGTCTGGATTCTACTGCCTACTTTTTCCATTGGGTACCTGCCAACACCGGTCTCCATATGTACCTTTTAGAGGTGGACCAAAACACTGGGTGTTTTATGTGTATGTGGGTTGTATATAGTTGTCTGTGAGACCGGTGACACAAAAAGGAGTGGAAATCTAACTGAGTTACTGTGTAAATGAGGTTAGCGTTGAGGTAACGTCAACGGACGTAATGTCAGAGTACCATCAAGATGAGTTGTGTTACCTATCAATGCACCGCAGAGGCTCTTGAATGAATTGTGCTGACGCACTTAGCTGAAAAGTGAGCAACACAATCCAATTATCGCTGCTGCGTAAGCTTAGTACAAACTGGCTCTTCATCACAAATACACACACGCAAACACGCACACACACACACACACGATAAGTCAGTGGAAACTAACTTTGGTTCCTAGGCTAGCACATGATGCAAATTGGTGGTTCTGTCCCGGCTCAGCAAATCTGATTACTCAAACACACAGCAGCACATTACGAGATTGGATTGTAATGTCATTATTGATTCAATAAGGGAGCACTATTTGGCAAGGGTAGGGCCTGGTCTTTATTGGATTCATGCTAGAGTGGTTGGACCAGAACCTCAGATATCAACAACTCAGGGAAATCCACACAGGCTTAGTGGGGTTGAGGGGGAATAAGCCTGGATTGAAGTTGCCCATAGACTGAGTGAAGGTAAGTTTTATGACATGGAAGGTATCTATGGTCAACTACTATCCAGAGTAAGTTAAGCACTCACCTTGGCACCCACAAGCTCATAACATTTATACAGGACCATTCTCAGAGAGCTTCCTACCTGTGCCCACATCGCTCTCTTTCTATCTTGAGACATACACTACCGTTAAAAAGTTTTCGGTCACTTAAAAAATGTCCTTGTTTTTGAAATAAAAGCTCTGTTGTTCAGAGGACCTAGCCAACAACATAGCTAACACAATCATTTCAAACTGAAGCTGGAAAGACAACAAACTAGCTGCACTTTGTTTCGTTTTACCTTTTTTCAGTTTACATTTCTTTGTATATATCTACAAATTATGGCAGCTGATTCATGATTACGACTGGTTGAAAAACGCTGCCTGCCTCTCTGTCTCTTCTCTAKTCCCTACACGTTCATTACCATGAGACAGCTGGAGATCGAATTTGAATATTGAAACAATGTTGCAAAATGTGTCTGAGAGACAGTCAGCAAGGTTTTAACCAATCAGCATTCAGGATTAGACCCACCTGTTGTATAAAAATAAATCAGTCAATTGAAATCAATTCATTAGGCCTCACAATGGAACTCAGGATCTGGTCACGGTATCTCTGAGCATTCTAATTGCCATCGATAACATGCAATTGTGTTCATTGTSCGTAGTATATGCCTGCCCATACCATAACCRCACCACCYCCATGGGACACTCTGTTCACAACGTTGACATCAGCAAARCGCTCGCCCACAAGACCCCATACACATGGTCTGCGGTTGTGAGGCCGTTTGGACATACTGCCAAATTTGGTGCACCCCACAGTTTGGGAACCACTGTTTTAAACAACTAATTGGCCGATGTCGATTCAATTATATTAATTCCATTTCGTTTTTTTTACTTTCTGTGAGCTCAATGCGCACATCACACAGTTCCTCTAGAGATAAATCAGATCCAAACTGAGCTGTGTGATGTAATAGGGAGTTGTAGTTTCCAACAGGTCAATATTCAACATAGTTTAACGCATAAGATGTGGTAGTTACCTACAATGACCACAATCCATTGCGCATATACTTGTCCGGTCTGTGCTTCTTTTACGACTGCTACTACGGAAGCGAGAAGAGTGTGCAATCGTGAGGTGATATAGAGAGCAGCTGTTGCTTSGCGAGGTATCTCTACCTGAAAATACATGATCTAAGTGATTAATAGTTGGTATTCAGCAGTCATAAAAGTATGGCTTTTTTACATTTGAAAAACTACATCAGAAGGAGTGCCCCCCCCAAACAAAAAGAATAAAAAATACGTATATATATATATACAGTGGGGAGAACAAGTATTTGATACACTGCAGATTTTGCAGGTTTTCCTACTTACAAAGCATGTAGAGGTCTGTAATTTCTATCATAGGTACACTTCAACTGTGAGAGATGGAATCTAAAACAAAAATCCAGAAAATCACATTGTATGATTTTTAAGTAATTAATTTGCATTCTATTGCATGACATAAGTATTTGATCACCTACCAACCAGTAAGAATTCCGGCTCTCACAGACCTGTTAGTTTTTCTTTAAGAAGCCCTCCTGTTCTCCACTCATTACTTGTATTAACTGCACCTGTTTGAAATCGTTACCTGTATAAAAGACACCTGTCCACACACTCAATCAAACAGACTCCAACCTCTCCACAATGGCCAAGACCAGAGAGCTGTGTAAGGACATCAGGGATAAAATTGTAGACCTGCACAAGGCTGGGATGGGCTACAGGACAATAGCCTGTCTCTTATACACATCTAGATGTGTATAAGAGACAGCTCCACTGTATATATATATATTTTTTTTTTTATTATTATTTTTTTATAAGGAATACAGTCCGGCTTTAAACTTACTCTTGAAAGTTGTAATAGTAGAATGCACAATTTTGAAATTTGGTGGTGTATCATCAGTTCCTCTTGTCATGTTAGTCATTGCATACCTTAGAGAGTTATTATAACTTATCAGAAATGTCCAGATCAACTAGTCCATGTCAGCCCCCCTCTCCCAAAAATTGCTCATCGATATCATTGTAATTTTTTTGTCACTCAAATAGGACATGAATACACATTAGACATTGCAAAATGTATAGAAGTGCAAGAAAATTAGCTTTAAAACTGCAACATTTCTTTGCACCCATGACAAAATGTGTAGAATTTCAGGAAATAGGCTTTAAACCTCTCCACCAATGGTGTGCCCATAGAAATAGACATGGCGTGTGCTCGCACGAGCAGGGGGGTCGCGGGATGTTCCCCAATGCTGGAAGGGGGACACAGAGTGAAAAAGATTGCGAACCCCTTGTTTAAAAAATGAAAAATAACCTTACATTTCYGTTAATCGCTCATCAGAGATGCTATTTAGGTCAATATAGTATTTTGGAAGTCATCCACAACGATTGTTTGAATTCAGCCAAGGATTCAACAAAAAATAGACAATACATATAGGCCTAGGTTTTCAAACTTTGATTGATTTCAATTGGAATATACACGTCAATAATAAATATGATACAGTGCATTCGGAAAGTATTCAGACACCTTAAATTTTCCACATTTTGTTAGGTTACTGTAATGAACACGATGGGAGACAGAGAGCTGGTTTCAAGCGCAGGGCGCAGCAGGTGTTTATTGTACACGACGGCAGGTAGCTGGGTCCAGMGGCAGGCAGAAGGTCATACACAGGGGGTCCAACAAGGCAACAGGCAACAAGGCAACAGTACAGGCAGGGAAAAGGCTAATAACGTCGTACAGGAAAACAGGCAATAGGTTGATAACAGGACATCTGATAGGCTAAGGTACAGGCAGGGAATAGGCAAAAGGTGTCGTTAGTGAAGCAGTCAAAAACTCATACACGGGAGGATTAAATTATGGGAAAAACAGAGCTCCGAATTGAAGTGTGTCACAAACAAACAATACCTCACAATAATGGGGTGCAAAGAACTGAACTAAATAGTGTGTGATAATGACATACAGGTGTGTAAACAATTTGTAAGTCGCTCTGGATAAGAGCGTCTGCTAAATGACTTAAATGTAAATGTAAACAGGTGATCAGAATTCAGGTGATTGGGATCTGGAGAGTGAGCTGTGTTCAGGCGATCTATGTGTTTGAGTGGGAGCTGGAATGCGGGCTGGAAAGTGAGCTGCGTTCAGGGGATCTACGTGTTTGAGAGTGTGAGTTGGAAGCAGACGTTACACTTACAGACTTATTCTAAAATTGATTAAATCGTTTTCCCCCCTGATCAATCTACACACAATWCCTCATAATGACAAAGCAAAAATAGTTAATTTTTTATTTTTGCAAATGTATAAAAAATATTACATTTACATAAGTATTCAGACCCTTTACTCAGTACTTTGTTGAACCACCTTTGGCAGCGATTACAGCCTTGAGTCTTCTTGGGTATGACGCTACATGCATGGCACACCTGTGTTTGGGGAGTTTCTCCCGTTTTCCTCTGCAGATCCTCTCAAGCTCGGTAGGATTGGATGGAGTGTGTCGCTGCACAGCTATTTTCAGGTCTCTACTGAATTGTTTGAACGTTTTCAAGTCTGGGCTCTGGCTGGGCCACTCAAGGACATTCAGAGACTTGTCKCGAAGCCAGTCCTGCATTGTCTTGACTGTGTGCTTAGGGTCGTTGTCCTGTTGGAAGGTCAACCTTCGCCCCAGTCTGAGGTTCTGAGCGCTTTGGAGCAAGTTTTCATCAAGGATCTCTCTGTACTTTGCTCCTGTAATATTTGTGTTGTGGTGAAATGATCAGGCAGGAGATGGGAGTACAGTTAGTTTTGTTTAGTCAAAAACTCTCGTGCTCTCCAGCCCCCGGCACAATAGTGTGCATGTGCATTAACTATTAGATGTAGTAACGTTACACTGCCGTAACACATTACTGCTTAGTAACAGCATAGTAACTAATATAAACAGATGTAGATCACAGATACTACAGCTCTGTTCAMCTTTCCCTCGATCCCGACTAGTCTCTATGTCCCTGCCACTGAAAAACATCCACACAGCATGATGCTGCCACCAACATGCTTCACCGTGGGGATGGTGCCAGGTTTCCTCCAGCCATGACGCGTGGCATTCAGGCCAAAGAGTTCAATCTTGGTTTCATCAGACCAGGGAATCTTGTTTCTCATGGTCTGAGAGTCTTTAGGTGCCTTTTGACACACTCCAAGCGGGTTGCCATGTGCCTTTTACTGAGGAGTGGCTTCCGTCTGGCCACTCTACCATAAAGGCCTGATTGGTGGAGTGCTGCAGAGATGGTTGTCCTTCTAGAAGGTTATTCTATCTCCAATCAAGTTGTAGAAACATCTCAAGGATGATCAATGGAAACAGGATGCACCTGAGCTCAGTTTTGACTCTCATAGCAAAGGGTCTGAATACTTACAGTGAGGGAAAAAAGTWATTTATCCCCTGCTGATTTTGTACGTTTGCCCACTGAAATGATCAGTCTATAATTTTWATGGTAGGTTTATTTGAACAGTGAGAGACAGAATAACAACAAAAAAAWKCAGAAAAAGCACATGTCAAAAATGTTATAAATTGATTTGCATTTTAAGGAGGGAAATAAGTATTTGACCCCCTCTCAATCAGAAAGATTTCTGGCTCCCAGGTGTCTTTTATACAGGTAACGAGCTGAGATTAGGAGCACACTCTTAAAGTGAGTGCTCCTAATCTCAGCTTGTTACCTGTATAAAAGACACCTGTCCACAGAAGCAATCAATCAATCAGATTCCAAACTCTCCACCATGGCCAAGACCAAAGAGCTCTCCAGGTTGGAATGGGCTACAAGACCATCGCCAAGCAGCTTGGTGAGATGGTTGACAACAGTTGGTGCGATTATTCGCAAATGGAAGAAATACAAAAGAACTGTCAATCTCCCTCGGGCCTGGGGCTCCATGCAAGATCTCACCTCGTGGAGTTGCAATGATCATGAGAACGGTGAGGAATCAGCCCAGAACTACACGGGAGGATCTTGTCAATGATCTCAAGYCAGCTGGGACCATAGTCACCAAGAAAACWATTYGTAACACACWACGCCGTGAAGYACTGAAATCCTGCAGCGCCRGCAAGGTCCCCCTGCTCAAGAAAGCACATATACATGCCCGTCTGAAGTTTGCCAATGAACATCTGAATGATTCAGAGGACAACTGGGTGAAAGTGTTGTGGTCAGATGAGACCAAAATGGAGCTCTTTTGCATCAACTCAACTCGCCGTGTTTGGAGGAGGAGGAATGCTGCCTATGACGCCAAGAACACCACCCCCACGTCAAACATGGAGGTGGAAACATTATGCTTTGGGGGTGTTTTTCTGCTAAGGGGACAGGACAACTTCACCGCATCAAAGGGACGATGGACGGGGCCATGTACCGTCAAATCTTGGGTGAGAACCTKCTTCCCTCAGCCAGGGCATTGAAAATGGGTCGTGGATGGGAATTCCAGCATGACAATGACCCAAAACACATGGCCAAGGCAACAAAGGAGTGGCTCAAGAAGAAGGACATTAAAGTCCTGGAGTGGCCTAGCCAGTCTCCAGACCTTAATCCCATAGAAAATCTGTGGGGGGAGCTGAAGGTTTGAGTTGCCAAACGTCAGCCTCGAAACCTTAATGACTTGGAGAAGATCTGCAAAGAGGAGTGGGACAAAATCCCTCCTGAGATGGGTGCAAACCTGGTGACCAACTACAAGAAACGTCTGACCTCTGTGATTGCCAACAAGGGTTTTGCCACCAAGTACTAAGTCATGTTTTGCAGAGGGGTCAAATACTAATGGGTTATTGTGTGTAGATTGATGAGGAACATTGTTTATTTAATCCATTTTAGAATAGGGTTGTAACGTAACAAAATGTGGAAAAAGTCAAGGGGTCTGAATACTTTCCGAATGAACTGCATGTGTGTCCATCTCTTGTGGTGCATTGTGAGGCTCAGTAGCGGTGTGTGGGTAAAATCACCATGGAAACCATGCCAGATTATGTGTTGTGATAATTGCGTTGTTTGCTCTAGAACCTGTTAGTTCATATGCCTTGACACCGTGATATATAGGCCTAAAGCCGAGACAATAAGAAGACACAGTGGCAGAATAAAGAGAGCAACATCTGTGCAGTGAAGTCCACAAAACATATTGCATGTAACAAACAGTTACATGACCTACAGCATGGTCAAGCAAGTTAATGTTTCTGACATTTAACAACTATTGATTTAGAGTTACCGCAAGTCGCAAAGAAAACAGGCGCTGACTCCACAATTCCAGCACCATTTCAACTTCAGCATTTCAACATCATCTAATCACCTATGCTTAGTCTAACACAGTGACAACTAAACACTTTTTAGTCCAAACGCTAAACTAAATATGAGTGTGTGTGTATGCGTGTGTGTGTGTGTGTGTGTGTGTGTGTGTGTGTGTGTGTGTGTGTGTGTGTGTGTGTGTGTGTGTGTGTGTGTGTGTGTGTGTGTGTGTGTGTGTGTGTGTGTGTGTGTGTTGTGGTGTGTCAAATCAAATTGTATTGGTCACATGCACAATATTTAGCAGGACTGTCACGTTCTGACCATAGTTCTTTTGTGTTTTCTTTGTTTTAGTGTTGGTCAGGACGTGAGCTGGGTGGGCATTCTATGTTGTGTGTCTAGTTTGTCCATTTCTATGTATGGCCTGATATGGTTCTCAATCAGAGGCAGGTGTTAGTCATTGTCTCTGATTGGGAACCATATTTAGGTAGCTTGTTTTGTGTTGGGGTTTGTGGGTGGTTGTCTTCTGTCTTTGTGTTCATTTCACCAGATAGGACTGTTTCGGTTTTGCCACATTTGTTATTTTGTATTGTGTTCATGTTCAGTTGTTTATTATTAAAASATGGACACTAACTACGCTGCGTATTGGTCCGATCCCTGCTACACCTCCTCGTCAGACGAAGAGGAGGAAGGCTGCCGTTACACAGACTGTTAGTTTTTGTTGTCCTAGGCTACCTGGCTAAAATGCTTGACGCTAGACTGACTTCCTTTCATAGGCAAACGATGCGCCAGGCCAGCTCGTTAACATTAGCCAGCCAACTAAATCTAGCTACATGTTGAACTTGCAGTAAAATAATAAAAAATGATCAAAAAAGTCCAAATCCCTATCTCCATCCATAGCTTATTTAGGAAAGGGATGATTTTAGCTAGCTAACTGGCCACCGGAGGACAACGACACAACGAGATGCAACAATTCAAGTTTTCTGTCAATGACATTTGGCTTCTAATGTAATGTGATTGGTGTGAAGCCAAATCCAAACTGGCTTCCATTGACACTTTTGTTTGGTGCGCCAGGACCATTCACAGCTGAGCTCACTCAGTTTAGCTCAACGCTGATTGGTTATTATTTTTTTATTTATTTATCAAGGGAGGCGAAATGTTCGCTGGCTTCCCTAGCATTCAGTGTTACGTCTGCAACAATGTCATACTCTTTTTGACCCGACAGCATAGATAGGACAGACGGGCGCTGTTCCGTTCGCTTGGATGCTTTCTCCAGGAGACACATTCAGCCTCTTGTGAATTGAAGGAAATTTATGAAACACAGAGAAATGAAAGAAAAATTACTTAGTATGTTGGTTCTTTTTTGGAGGAAGCCTGGCTTCCCTTGGCATCAATGAATAAACGCCACTTGTGAGGCTGTGTTGTGGTCAGGGCAGATGTAAGGACTTAACCCCGGTGACCCTGCTGTCCCGCCTGAACAAATAAACCATCAACATCCTGCTTCACAGCCCCTGGCCGTCCCCAATCTTACCCAACCTGACAGCTCCATTACCTCCTTCACATACTCCTCCCTACACTCCACGGCCACGAATCAGCTGCAGTGTTAGGAGACTATTTTAACATAAATCAAATAAAAAGTCAGCACAAGTGTGTGTGTGTGTGTGTGTGTGTGTGTGTGTGTGTGTGTGTGTGTGTGTGTGTGTGTGTGTGTGTTGTGTGTGTGTGTGAACTTTGAGTCTGCAACTGATGGGAATTGGACAAGCATTGATTCTGTCTCATGTATGCGTGTTTTTGTTGTTTTTGTGTTTGGTTTTGCTATCCTTGTGGGGACCAGAATTCCTCACAAGGATACTTAATCAACGGAAATGTGGATAAGTGGGGACATTTCGCTGGTCCCCACAAGGAAAAAGGCTATTTTAGGATTAAGTACCTGTTTTTTTTTTGTTTTTTTTTTAAATAAATTTTATCCCCTTTTCTCCCCAATTTTCTGGTATCCAATCGCTAGTAATTACTATCTTGTCTCATCGCTAAAACTCCCGTACGGGCTCGGAGAGACGAAGGTCGAAAGTCATGCTCCTCCGAAGCACAACCCAACCAAGCCGCACTGCTTCTTAACACAGCGCGCCTCCAACCCGGAAGCCAGCCCGCACCAATGTGTCGGAGGAAACACCGTGCACCGCGCCCCTCGGTTAGCGCGCCACTGCGCCCGGCCCGCCACAGGAGTCGCTGGAGCGCATGAGACAAGGATATCCCTACCGGCCAAACCCTCCCTAACCCGGACGACGCTAAGCCAATTGTGCGTCGCCCCACGGACCTCCCGGTCGCGGCCGGCTGCGACAGAGCCTGGCGCGAAACCAGACTCTGGTGGCGCAGCATAGCACTGCGATGCAGTGCTCTAGACCACTGCGCCACCCGGGAGGCCCTTAAGTACCTTGTTAAGGGCACATCAACAGATTTTGACCTTGTCGGCTCAGGTATTCAAACCAGAAACCTTTCGGTTACTGGACCAATACTCTAACCACTAGGCTACCTACCACCCAACCTACTGAGTCTACCTATAATGTAATTTACTGTTTCAGATCCCACGATGAGAAATTAGATCTCTAACTTTGACTAAAGGAGTCAGATAACATAAAATAGGACTTCTCAACCCGAACTGTACCGAGTACGGTTATGTGCACACAYTAATAGTTTGATTTAAACGTTTACATGCTTAGCAAGAAGAATGATTACCCTAATAGTCCTGTTTGCATGGACACATCTGAAATCAGGCTTCCTGATGGGAGTTTGATAAATGCAGAAAATCACCAATCAAAATAAACCTTTGACCACAACGACAAACCATTTCTGTATGGACCTCACTTTGTGCATAGGGGCATTGTCATGCTGAAACACAAAGTTGGAAGCACAGAATCGTCTACAATGTCATTGTATGCTGTAGCATTAAGATTTCCCTTCACTGGAACTAAGGATCCTAGCCCGAAACATGAAAAACAGCCCCAGACCATTATTCCTCCTCCACCAAACTTTACAGTTGGCACTAAGCATTCGGGCAGGTAGAGTTCTCCTGGCATCCGCAAAACCCAGATTCGACCGTCTGACTGCCAGATGGTGAAGTGTGATTCATCACTCCAGAGAACGCGTTTACACCACTCCAGCCGACGCTTAGCATTGCACATGYTGATCTTAAGCTTGTGTGCGTGCGGCTGCTCGGCCATGGAAACCCATTTCATGAAGCTCCCGACAAACAGTTCTTGTGCTGACGTTGCTTCCAGAGGCAGTTTGGAACCCGGTAGTGAGTGTTGCAACACAGGACAGACGATTTTTACAAGCTACGCGCTTCAGAACTCGGCCTTCCCATTCTGTGAGCTTGTGTGGCCTACCACTTCACAGCTGAGCCGTTATTGCTCCTAGACGTTTCCACTTCACAATAACAGCACTTTCAGTTGACCGGGCAGTTCTAGCAGGGCAGAAATTTGATGAACTGACTTGTTGGAAAGGTGGCATCCTCTGACGGTTCCACGTCGAAAATCACTGAGCTCTTCAGTAAGGCCATTCTACTGTCAATGTTTGTCGATTGAGATTGCATGGCTGTGTATTCAATTTTATACACCTGTCAGCAACGGGTGTGGCTAAAATAGCCGAATCCACTAATTTGAAGGGGTGTCCACATACTTTTGTATATATGGTGTACTTCAGTCTGAGACTGTTATTATTGAAGTTGTTTGTGGTTACATCAAAATGAGGGGTGTTGTACAAAACAAAGTAATCAGAGATTGGATCATCTCTGACCAATCAGAGTATCAAAGCCAATGACGAATTACCAAAATGCAGCTTTACCCTCGTGTTCTGTCTCTGGCCCAACCCATCGGTTTCTGGGACCAATCAGACCGTCTGGAATGGATTTCCATTCTACAAATCGTCAGGGAGGTACTCAGAGCCACACTCGTTGCAGAGAAGAAACTAACGTCCGTGTGTGTGATGTAGCGTTTGGCCGGTGCAAGGAGTATGGGTAGCCTATCAAGATTCATGTGTTATCACTATGATTTATCTAATAGCAGAACCAAATGACCTGGATTGCTGTTGAGATTACATTAAAAGTATCAATGCCGTTCGAGATTCTGCACAGATTATTACAGCAATTGTGAAGATCTCCACAGATCTGCGATGACCTATGCATGCTATCTTGAACATGCACACTTTATGTGATTACATAAAACATTTATAGTTGCAGTAACCTCAAAATGTGGCCATGGATGTGTTACTCATTCTAAGGTTGAATGTTACATTAGTTTGTGAGATAGCCTTAACTTTAGGCTATTTACTGTATTACAATAGTAATATTGAATTGTGTTTGGTTGACAATGCAACCAAATGTCAACATTTAAAGGAGATGTATCTACTGCTTCGATAGTTCCATCTGAGCCACTGGCTTAATCCCATTCTTTAACTTATATTTRTGGTTGAGTTGAAGACGTGACTCTAACATATAATTTGTGAACTTGTTCACAAGTTCATAGACTATTTATTGTATTTCAAAAGTGATATTGAATTGTGTTTGGTTGTCAACGCAACCAAATAACCAAATATCAACATTTGAGGGAGATTTATCTTCTGCTTAGATAGTTCCATCTGTGCCATTTAGTCTGGATTTAATTCCAGTTTGTCTACAAATCAATAATTGATACGTTGGATTCAAATCTCTATCTCAACCCCAAAAAAACGTTAAATGCACTTTAAATAAAGTTGGATATGATTTAGTRCTATTTTTGTACTTTGATTGTTGATTGAAATGGAGACGTAAATGCAACATARGGTGCTGGCACATGCGCAGATTAAATACACCACTGGAAATCTGATTAAGCTGTTTACATGTCCTAATCATTTGAAAGATTGCTCAGAAAACCAGGTGTTTCAATCGGCGTATGCTTACTTCAATTATGACTTTACGCCGATTTAAGATGAGCAGAGTAAGGTGTTTACATGACTAACACCATACATGGCCTACTACCATAATCAGTTTAATATCGAGTGATTAGTGTGCATGTAAACATACTCGTATGGCACTACTCTACAACAGCAGCATCCAACTGTTACAATGAAACAATCCAGACAAGGCACTTGGACACACACACACCAATATGATTTATATGATTCATTTGCACTGTAAAAAAATAAAAAACACCCAGAGTGGCGCAGTGGTCTAAGGCACTGCATCTCAGTGCAAGAGGCTTCACTATAGTCCCTGGTTCGATTCCAGGCTGTATCACATCTGGCCAAAATTGGGAGTCCCATAGGGCGGGCCACGATTGGCCCAGCGTCTTCCGGGGTAGGCTGTCATTGTAAATAAAATAAAATTCTTAACTGACTTGCCTAGTTAAATAAAGGTTATATTTAGTTGTTTCAACTAATTATTATTAAGTAACTGGTTCCACAGTCTTTTTTTGTTTGCTAAACTTTTTGGTCCAGGTGTTAGCTGAACAAAAAAAAAATGTTTGCCTAAACTTAGCTCTGTAAATTTMAAATGATGTATTTGCTCAATTTGTCTCATACAGTATGTTCATTCTACAATTAATTATTATTTGGGCATCTTAACTAAAAAAGTCTGCGCAACTGGTTACACATACAGTGCTTTTAACATAGAATTATCCATGTATACAGGAAATTGTATTACTCACCTGGGATTTGAACTCACAACCACTTGGTTCATTCTGCATCTTCCTGCTATGCCACTATGTCTGTGTATGATTAGATAATCTGTCTATTCTATTTTTTTTTGGGGGGGGGGGGGGGGGTCTGTATAGTGTCTAATGTTTGAGGGCATATTACTCTGTTTGAATATTACTCCTTCATTTTCTCCTTCATTTAGTTTTTCTTGAGTGTACTTTTAGCAGAGCTTAGATTTACTTTGAACTGCAAAGTGTAGCCATACAGGTGAAATCAGGTATTTACACAGTGGCATAGCAGAACGATTGGAATGCTGTGAACCAATAGGTTGTGTGTTCCCAGTTGAGAACATGTTGAATAATAATTACTGTATAAATGAACATGCACAATGTAATCATGTGTGTCAAATATGTAAATTGAAAATATTCTATGTTAAAAGCACGGTATCAAACACATACTTTTAAATTGACTGAATGTTTGCCTACATTTTCTCATTTTGAAGCTAAGTTTGGCCAATTAAAAATGTTCAGTTAACAATTTGACAAAAAATTTGAATAACGATTTTTTTTTTACAGTGTGGTTCTGGTAGCCTACACCTCACCTGGACAAAACCTCTAATCATTCCCTTTCCCTTATGTAGCTTTGTGCGCTGGAAGAATTCCCAGCAACAGGTGACTGATTTAGTACCCTGCCATAAAAGTACTGTTTAAATCTGTTTAGATTACATGATAACAGCTCGTATACTCACACGAAGGCGTGGTAGATGAACGCCCATGCCCTGGGTCTCTCCAGCACATTGTAGAGGTAATTCTGCATACGCCGGTAGCGCACATTCCTGCGCCCGCTCTGCGCGCTGTAGATGAGCGGCTTCCCGAGCAAACTCATCCGGGCGCCCTTTTGCCTCTCCGCGCCGTCTGCACCTGCAGGGCCCAGTGAAAGCATCCTGTCTCTGACTCGAACCGCGTTGTTCATCATCCTCCGTCCAGACTCCACATCTTTCAACCCGTAGTCCTGAGCCCGACGCCCTGGGGAGGTTTTCATCCAGAGCCCAGTACCGGCCTCATCGCCACTGTGGTTGCGGGGCATGGCATCACCAACGCCGGCTGGGGGTGTGCAGCTAGTACCGGGGACGTGCACATAGAGTGTAGATGAGTTTGCACAAAGGTGTAGGAAAGAAAACCATACGGCTATAATCATGAATTCATTGAAATAACTACAATTAACACTACGCTATTTTATGGTCTCATCCTCTATCTCGGTGGTCTGTCTACTGGGGTTCGGTGCGGTAAGTAGAATTCTGGGGTTTGGAGACTTCTGTGCCCACGGCGCTTTGGCCATCTGCGTGAGGCGCGAAAGAGCAGGGTTATGAAGGAGTGTCAACGACTCCCGGACAGACATTTGGCGAGGGGAGGAAATCACCCGACACTAACTCCCTCCCCCCTTCTCTTTCTCTGACTTCGATATGTAATATCCACGCGGCTCAGGATTTGCACAGACAGACAAGAAGATTGATGTTTCTGAACCAGGTGCGAGRTTGCTTTCCGAATTGTGCCACTTTGTTTGGTTCTCAATGCGCGCGTTTTCAATCATGTTTAATCACTCAGAAACCAAGTATGTGGCATTAGAGAGCACCAACAAGCCCATGGCTACCAGGGAATCGATGTGAAGCTTCAGTGCAGTGCTGAGGAAAATCTATTCAGGATAAGTATAATAATCTGTATTCTGAGACACTGTCTCGATATAATCACTCACTGCGACCTCACCTCTAAAATATCAACMGGCTCCTATGGAATGAGCTCCAATTAATCGGGTATAAGCTTTTGCACTTCAATTTTAAAGGCCGGTGAATAAGCGGTCATCCAAAACAAGAAACTAACTCGCGTCAAAAGCAGATATACACATCGGGTAAATCCAGTTCAACACTGTCCTCCCTCCTACTCACGATGTCCCAGGTTGTCGGACTGTAGACTCTCTTGTAGCGCTGAATATGGGCATTGACAATTACAACGAGATTCATCCGTGGCCAAAGTGTCGTCGGTCTGGTGTCCATTTTCGTTTACTTTCGTTTCAAATACGATTTTCTGTCCTCATTTTTCGTTTATGTAAATACGTTTATTTGATATTTTTGCGCTTGTGACTCTTGGTCACACTCTTCACAGGCAACAGGGGTTCTGTCCGACCACGTGATCTCAAGTGAAACACACACACACACACATTATACATTGTAGCCTATTAGGCCTATGCAGCGGGATAAAACAAACTACCCACTGGGCAAAAACTTGTTGAATCAACGTTTTTTCCAGGTCATTTCAACAACCAAAATTCAATGTGATGACGTTGATGGAAAGCGGATTGGATTTGCAAAAAGTCATCAACCTAAGGGAATTTTGTATTTTTTCCCCACCCAACTTCTAACCTAAATCCAATGTCATGGTGGCATTTGTTGATTTCACATTGAATTCACGTTAGTTGACAACTTAACCAAATGTAATCTGACATCTGTGCTCAGTGGGTATAGCCTACACTCTCATTGAAAAACGTTTCAATTGCACATGGACTGTGTCAGGGCAGGGAAATGTTTGTGAAATAATATTCATTCTGAAAAACAATAAACCATAGACAGACCTAAAAAATCGAAACGTTTCAAGGCCTATGTTATACAGTACTGCAGACAATGCAGATGCTGTATGTAAAGCAACTACAGAGCAACCCCCATTAGCTCTAAAATGCAGTCATGTACTGAAGGCCTATATGTCATGTAGCCTATATATAAACTATTTAACACAAATATGTTATCTATACCCAGGGTAGCACCAGTGGGGTGCCTCTAGTTACATTTCTGACAGCTTGCTTATTAAGAAATTAAAACCTCACAATCAATTTATCTAATTGCTCTCCAAAAGCCTCCTTATTTTGTTAACACAGAGACTGAGAGACCTCATCTCCAATAAGATCTCGCTCTCTCTCAATTCAAAGGGATTTATTGGCATGGGAAACATTCCCAAAGCAAATGGAATAGACAATAAACAAAGGGGAAATTAACAAGGGAAACATTAGTAAACAAGTTTTAAGAGAAAATAGACATTTCAAATGTTATTTTCTTGGCTATGTACAGTGTTGTAACAATGTGCAAGTAGTTATTATTCATATTTATAAACAGATAAATATAGGTGATATTTACAATGTTTGTGCTCCACTGGTTGCCCTTTTCTCATGGCAACGGGCCACAAATCTTGCTGCTGTGACTGCACACTGTGGTATTTCGCCTAACAGATATGGGAGTTCATCAATGTTTGATTTGTTTTCAAATTCTTTATTGATCTGTGGGAAATATGTGTCTCTAATGTGGTCATACATTAGAGAGGTTAGGAAGTGTAGCTCAGTTTCCACCTAATTCTGTGGGCAGTGGGCACAGAGCATGTCATATTTCAAGAGCCAGTCTGTACATGCTCACTGAGTCTGTACATAGTCAAGGATTTTCTTAATTTAGGGTCAGTCACAGTGGTCAGGTATTCTGCCACTGTGTACTATTTGTTTAGGGCCAGATAGCMTTCCAATTTACTCTGTTTTTTGGTTGATTCTATCCAGTGTGTCAAGTAGTTATCTTTTTGCTTTCTCATAATTTGGTCGGGTCTAAATGTGTTACTGTCCTGGCTCTGTGGGGTCTGTTTGTGTTTGTGAACAGATCCCCAGAACCAGCTGACTGAGGGGACTCTTCTCTAGGTTCATCTCTCTGTAGGTGAGGACTTTAGGGTGGAATGTGTGGGCATCGCCTCCTTTTAGGTGGGTGTACAATCTTTGCTGGATTTTGGTAACCAGCAGGTATAGCCCTAATTCTGCTCTGCTCTGCATGCTTCTCTCTCTCTCTCTCTCTCTCTCTCTCTCTCTCTCTCTCTCTCTCTCTCTCTCTCTCTCTCTCTCTCTCTCACACACACACACATTATATCCAAACATTCTGTTGCACCCTTACTCTTTTCAAATACAGTGGAAAGAAGACAGGGAATGTGTCCCTCAAATTAATCTCTTAGACTAAGAATAGAGTTACCATTTGGCACACAGGCATCCTGATGACAGGATATCAAACACCAGATGAATAAATACAATGGATTTGAGAGGAGAATTGGCTAGAGGAGCACAGCAAGTGTGTGTGTGTGTGTGTGTGTGTGTGTGTGTGTGCATGATTGTGTGTATGCATACATGCATTTGCTGTGTTTATGTTGGATGAGGGAGCTCTATGGACAGGGTGTCTACGAAGATGATGCTTTCAGGGGTTACTGATAGGCCATTACTGAGCCATATCCCCTGCCTCTCTCAGCAGGGCAGAAGTCATCCTCCTGTTCCCCAACATGAGTAAGGCCCCTATTCTGTCCTTTTAGTATCTTGAATCTGCTGTATGCGTCGTAATATAAGTACCCCCTCTAGTGGTGACAGGTTGACATCACAAGCTGTCTTTTTTGGGGGGGGGACTCAAGTATGAAAGTCTACATTTGACTTTTGCTCTACTGTTACAATTGTCATTTAATCATGGACGCATTCAAGGGATAAGAGTGATAAAGACGTCTTTAGAAAGGTTGAATTAAGTAGGTAAATCTGCTCATTAAACTGCAATAGAGGTAATTAAACTCGCACACAATTAAAGGACTCCCTTCACAGCAGATAGTCCAAACATACAAGCATACATGAACTCAGTGGTAAGTCATAGCCTTGTGGGATCTATCAGCAACTCATCTCCTTTTATACTGCTTTAGAAAATCAATGGTTCTGCAAAAGGAATTAGCTGATCCACCATTTTGGAAAACAACGCTACTAACAGCACATATCTTTCAACCATTAGGCCTAAAACAGTATATGGGGAGTCTAACAGAGCTACAAGACTAGGCCTACACAGAGAGCGAGAGAGAGGAAGAGACAGAGGGCGATGGGGGTGAAGAAAAGAGAGTGGAAAAGTGATAGAGAGCGCGAGAGAAAGAGAAAATGTGCTACAGACAGAGAGAGCGAGAACAATGAGAGGCCAGTTTGGATTATTGGATGTTTAGGCCTCTCTTCCTKCTGTGCAGTGTTTTTTTCAGAGCTGCCGGAGCATGGCACAGCTATGAGGCATAGCGTGAGGCCAGACAAACGCCCCCGTAACGCGGGCCGTAAAAATACTGAGGAGATTACATGGCTATCGGGATCAAGGCTGCGCCCCATGAGTAATGAGTCTTTAAATATAAGCAGTGGATGCTAGTGGGAGATGAGCTCCAGTCTTGACATGCTTCTTAGCATATTTGCTAGAGCCCAGGTATAAATCAGATTCCTTTTAAATAGATTGTTTTATACCACAGTGGTGGTGATTTTGATAGCGGGAATGCTGTGCCAGGCAAGGAGATTGAGCACCTTCTCACCTCCAGCTGAAATAAACTCAGGTCAAGTGAGCAACCAAATAGGGATCTCTTTCGTATACTAGTTTCGATGTATGACATTGGGATTTGCTCAGAATCACTAATCGGGGAAGGACAAATCACTGTCGGAGACAGACAGGTCAAGTGGCAAATGAGGTGAGCCCCACCCCTCATTATAAGGCGCCACTCGCCCATCCTTTGGTCATTCTCTCGTCTCTTCCTTGCGAAGAGCTCTTTTGAAGCTCTCCTCAGCACGACTTGATCCCTGTCATCCTGCTTAACTGTTCTCAGGTGAACCGCGAGGTTAATGTTGCCAAACGTAGGATTTTTCAGCTCTCGTCCAACTGACCAAAAGGAAAGATTTTGGTTATTGTAGAATTAGCATCACACGGCTAGCTACTGATACATGGCTAGCTCTCCCCGCAAGGCTTAGCCAACCTGGCTAGCTCGCCGCAAGGCCAGCTGTAGAACCAAACTAGGTTTTCTACCTGGAAATGTATAATTTACTAGCTCTCCTCTCTCGATTAGCTCCAACCATGTCCCCTTGTGCCGAGTTGACTAAACTGGCTGTCCTAGCTTCACAGCTTGTCAGTTGAGAGACACGCTTAGTTCGTCGAGAGATGAAGAAAGCATGCGCTGTCTCCGGCTAGCATTGTGCTAACTAGCGAGGTTATTTGCCCATGAGGCGAACACTAGCTAGCTTTCACTTTGCCCAYGAACTAACTATCTCTCAGAGTCATGGAGCCTGCTGCCACTGCACAGTGAGAACCAAGCAATGCTACTTCCCAGTTTATCAAAAGTTTTGGGAAAACATGTCAATAATCAACTGACTGGCTTTCTTGGTGTATATAGTATTCTCTCCGGTATGCAATCTGGTTTTCGCTCAGGTTATTGATGTGTCGCTGTAACCTTAAAGGTCCTAAATTATGTCACCATTGCCCTTGATTTTAAGCAATGTTGTGCTGATATTTTTATTGACTTGTCCAAAGCTTTTGATATAGTAGACCATTCCATTCTTGTGGGTCTGCTAAGGAGTATTGGCGTCTCTGAGGGGTCTTTTGCCTGGTTTGCTAACTACCTTTCTCAAAGAGTGCAGTGTATAAAGCCAGAACATCTGCGGTCTCAGCCACTACCTGTCACCAAGGGAGTACCCCAAGGCTCGATCCTAAGCCCCACGCTCTTCTCAATTTACATCAACAACATAGTTCAGGCAGTAGGAAGCTCTCTCATCCATTTATATGCAGATCATACAGTTATACTCAGCTGGCCCCTGTTGTGTTAAACGCTCGACAACAAAGTTTTCATGGTGTCCAACAAGCATTTTCTGCCCTTAACCTTGTTCTGAACACCTCAAAAATAAAGGTCATGTGGTTTGGTAAGAGCAATACCCCCCACCCCCTCCACTTG
The DNA here is from genome assembly GCF_002910315.2 of Salvelinus sp. IW2-2015. NCBI lineage: Eukaryota > Metazoa > Chordata > Actinopteri > Salmoniformes > Salmonidae > Salvelinus > Salvelinus sp. IW2-2015. The sequence goes on along the minus strand of NC_036858.1, from coordinate 36,087,384 downwards.
TGTGATTACTACCTCTGAGGGTTTTGAGCTTGAGGTAGTCACCTCATACAAGTACTTGGGAGTATGGGTAGACGGTGCACTGTCCTTCTCTCAGCACATATCCATGCTGCAGGCTAAGATTAAATCTAGACTTGGTTTCCTATATTGTAATCGCTACTCTTTCACCCCAGCTGCCAAACTAACCCTGATTTAGATGACCATCCTACCCATGCTAGATTACGAAGACATAATTTATAGATRGGCAGGTAAGGGTGCTCTCCAGCAGCTAAATGTTCTTTACCATTCGGCCATCAGATTTGCCATCAATGCTCCTTATAGGATACATCACTGCACTCTATACTTCTCTGTGAACTGGCCATCTCTGTATACCCGACGCAAGACCAACTGGTTGATGCTTATTTACAAAACCCTCTTAGGCCTCACTCCACCCTATCTGAGATACCTACTGCAACCCTCATCCTCCACAAACAACACCGGTTCTGCCAGTCACATTCTGTTGAGGGTCCCCAAAGCACACACATCACTGGGTCACTACTCTTTTCAATTGGTTGCAGCTAGCGACTGGTATGAGCTGCAATAAACACTCAAACTGGGCCATCTCTACATTCAAAGACTCAAAGCTGAAAATGTTCCAGTTGTTCCATGGCCTGTATACTCACTAGACATGTCAACCATTGAGCAWGTTTGGGATGCTCTGGATCAATGTGCACGACAACATGTTCCAGTTTCCGCCAATATCCAGCAACTTCGCACAGACATTTAAGAGGAGTGGGACAACATTCCACAGTCCACAATCAACAGCCTGATCAACTCTGTGTGAAGGAGATGTGTTGCATGAGACAAATTCATTGCGCTGCATGAGACAAATGGTAGACACACCAGATACTGACAGATTTTTTMATCCACGCCTTTTTTTAAAGGTATCTGTATCCATAGATTCATTAATTTATTTCAATTGACTGATTTCCTTATATGTACTGTAATTTGTTACTATACTATTAGAACATATACAGTATTCTATACATGGAGTATTACTATACTATTAGAAGATATACAGTATTCTATACATATAGTATTACTATAGCATTAGAACATATACAGTATTCTATACATGGAGTATTACTATACTATTAGAACGTATACAGTATTCTATATATAGAGCATTACTATAATATTATAACATATACAGTATTCTATACATAGAGTAGTACTATACTACATACAGTCAGGTCCAAAACTATTTGCACCCTTGATAAAGAGGAGCAAAAAAGAGAGAAAGAATTTAGAGAAAGAGACAAGTAATTTAACAAGTAATACAAAACATCTGAAAAGGATAGGTGTCAAAATTATTGCACCCCTGTTTTCAATACTATTATTGGCATCCTCCTCCAAGGAAAACGGCTCTGAGCCTTTTTCTAAAATATTTTGTGAGATTGTAGAACACATTAGGAGGGATCTTAGACCAATCCTGCATTCAGAGTCTTTCCAGATCCTTGATATCCTACATCTYCGCTTATAGATGTCCCTTCACAGTAAGGTACTTAATTGTTACCCAGAAAATATTTGTTATTGAGAAGAAAAAAGAAAAAGAAATGCTGTATTGGGTCTTTAAGTATAGAGAATTTTAATCAATAGCTTTTATTCCTACACATAAATGTGTGACAAAATTTGAGTCATTCTCAGAATTTCTAACCCGTCGGGAGCCTCCTTATTCATACTCTGAGCTGCTTGATACATGCTTGATACATACAATGTATAATTTTTTCTTAGGGTCACCTTCCTTGAGCATGCGAGCAGGGCGCCCAGTAAGCTAGAGCAAACAAATGTAACACACATACTTCACTAACGGACATACAGCGTAGCACACACACACACACACACACCAAACCCCCAGTAACAGACAACTTACCATGCATGACCTGCTGTGGCTCATCCAGATTTACATCTATGTCCACGACTCAACTTACTTTTTATTTAAAAGTAGGGCACATTTGTTAAAAAATAAAACGAATACGAAAATAATAGAAAGAGGAAAAATACCCTCTGCAGTACAGCAGCATCTGTCAACACATATGAAGGTGATTAATGTACACTACATACTTGATGTATTATATGTTTAGACATGTTCAGTTTTTACAACTTCATTCTGTACTGAAACATCTGCCTGTTACTCAAGATAAAGCTCAATATAGCACCTCCACCTCTGAAGGTCTTCGTCAACCTCTGCTCAGACCTAAATATCAGGGTTACAGGGTTACAAGAACCTCCACCAGGGGGGACTGTAAGCATCCCCAAAAGGTCAACCACCTTCTCCCAATCTTGCCTTCTCATACAAAGCAATAAAGACATGGAATGGCCTTTCTTCCTCCCTGGAAGCTTTAAGCAGCCTCCAAGCCTTCTCATCTGAGACAAAAACATGGAGTCCAATCAGGTGTGTTCACACTGATTTTAATCTAATATGCCACAATTACTTTTTAATTCAGCAGAAGACACACTAAAGCACATGTGCAATTTCAATAGGTGCAATAACTTTTCTGACTTCGGTTTTGAAATGTCTGTACTGTATGTCCTGACCTCTGTTTTATATGTATGTTGTCTGTTCGTATATAATGTTTTCATGTTTATATGTCCACCTGCCCGGGGACTACAGATGTGTCACGGATCCCTCCGGAACTTTGTTTTGTGTAGGCACAACTATGACAACATAACCAACAAAAACGGGTCACAACTCCTGCAGTTCTGTCGCACGCTGGGTATATACAGTGCCTTTCAAAAATATTCATCCCCCTTGGCATTTTTACTATTTTGTTGCATTACATCCTGTCATTTAAATTGATTTTGGGGGGATTTCATGTAATGGACAAAATAATGAAATCGGTGAAGTGAAATAAAAATAATTACTTGTTTCAAAATCTTAAATTTAAAAAAATTGAAAAGTGGTGCGTGCATATGTTTTCACCCCCTTTGCTATGAAGCCCCTAAATAAGATCTGGTGCAACCAATTAACTTCAGAAGTCAAATAATTAGTTAAATAAAATCCACCTGTGTGCAATCTAAGTGTCACATGATCTGTCACATGATCTCAGTACATATACACCTGTTCTGAAAGGCCCCAGAGTCTGCAACACCAGTAAGCAAGGGGCACCACCAAGCAAGCAACACCATGAAGATCAAGGCGCTTGCCAAACAGGTCAGGGACAAAGTTGTGGAGAAGTACAGATCAGGGTTGGGTTATAAAAAATATCTGAAATTTTGAACATCCCACGGAGCACCATTAAATCCATTATAAAAAAATGGAAAGAATATGGCACTACAACAAACCTGCCAAGAGAGGGCTGCCAACCAAAACTCACAGACCAGGCAAGGAGGGCATTTATCAGAGAGGCAACAAAGAGACCAAAGATAACCCTGAAGGAGCTGCAAAGCTCCACAGCGGAGATTGGAGTATCTGTTCAAAGGACCASTTTAATCCATACACTCCACAGAGCTGGGCTTTATGGAAGAGTGGCCAGAAAAAAAGCCATTGCTTAAAGAAAAAAATAAGCAAACACGTTTGGTGTTCCCGAAAAGGCATGTGGGAGACTCCCCAAACATATGGAAGAAGGTACTCTGGTCAGATGAGACAAAAATGTTGCTTTTTGGAAAACGCTATGTCTGGCGCAAACCCAACACCTCTCGTCACTCCGAGAACACCATCATGCCACCACCATGCTGTGGGGATGCTTTTCATCGGCASTGACTCAGAAACTGGTCAGAATTGAAGAAATMATGGATGGTGCTAAATACASAGAAATTCTTGAGGGAAACCTGTTTCCGTCTTCCAGAGATTTGAGACTGGGACGGAGGTTCATCTTCCAGCAGGACAATGACCCTAAGCATCCTACTAAAGCAATACTTGAGTGGTTTAAGGGGAAACATGTAAATGTCTTGGAATGGCCTAGTCAAAGCCCAGACCTCAATCCAATTGAGAATCTGTGGAATGATTTAAAGATTGCTGTACACCAGCAGAACCCATCCAACTTGAATGAGCTGGAACAGTTTTGCCTTGAAGAAGAATCCCAGTGGCTAGATGTGCCAAGCTTATAGAGAAATACCCCAATAGACTTGCAGCTATAATTGCTGCAAAAGGTGGCTCTACAAAGTGTTGACTTCGAGGGGGGTGAATAGTTATGCACGCTCAAGTTTAATTTTTTTTGTCTTATTTCTTGTTTGTTTCACAAAAAAATATGTTGCATCTTCAAAGTGGTAGGCATGTTGTGTAAATCAAATGATACAAACCTCCAAAAAATAAATGTTAATTCCAGGTTGTAAGGCAACAAAATAGGAAAAATGCCAAAGGGGGTGAATACTTTCGCAAGCCACTGTATATAGCAACGAATTGGCGAGGGCACTAAAACAGTCTGCAGCACCCGGCCTCACCCTACTAGAATCTGAAGTCAAATGTCTACTGTTTGCTGATGAGCTGGTGCTTCTGCACAGATTCTGCCAGACCTGGGCCCTGACAGTAAATCTCAGTAAGACCAAAATAATGGTGTCCCAAAAAAGGTCCAGTCACCAGGACCACAAATACAAATTCCATCTAGACACCGTTGCCCTAGAGCACACAAAAAACTATACATTCCTTGGCCTAAACATCAGCGCCACAGGTAACTTCCACAAAGCTGTGAACGATCTGAGAGACAAGGCAAGAAGGGCATTCTATGCCTACAAAAGGAACATAATAATTCAACATACCAATTAGGATCTGGCTAAAAATACTTGAATCAGTTATAGAACCCACTGCCCTTTATGGTTGTGAGGTCTGGGGTCCGCTCACCAACCAAGAATTCACAAAATGGGGCAAACACCAAATTCAGACTACATGCAGAATTCTGCAAAAATATCCTCCGTGTACAACGTAAAACCCTAAATAATACATGCAGAGCAGAATTAGGCCGATACCCACTAATTATCAAAATCCAGAAAATAGCCGTTAAATTCTGCAACCACCTAAAAGGAAGCGATTCCCAAACCTTCCATAACAAAGCCATTACCTACAGAGAGATTAACCTAGAGAATAGTCCCCTAAGCAAGCTGGTCCTGGGGCTCTGTTCACAAACACAATCAGACCCCACAAAGCCCCAGGACAGCAACACAATTAGACTCAACCAAATCATGGAACTTCTGTGTGGAATGTTTACTGTTCGTTTTTATTGTTTATTTCACTTTTGTATATTATCTACTTCACTTGCTTTGGCAATGTTAACATAAACTCAGCAAAAAAAGAAATGTCCCTTTTTCAGGACCCTGTCTTTCAAAGATGATTCGCAAAAATCCATGTAACTTAATAGATCTTCATTGTAATCGGTTAAACACTGGGTTAAACACTACATGCTTGTTCAATGAACCATAAACAATTAATGAACATGCACCTGTGGAACGGTCATTAAGACACTAACAGCTTACAGACGGTAGGCAATTAAGGTTACAGTTATGAAAACTTAGCACACTAAAGAGGCCTTTCTACTGACTCTGAAAAACACCAAAAGAAAGATGCCCAGGGTCCCTCCTCATCTGCGTGAACGTGCCTTAGGCATGCTGCAAGGAGGCATGAGGACTGCAGATGCGGCCAGGGCAATAAATTGCCATGTCCGTACTGTGAGACGCCTAAGACAGCGCTACAGGGAGACAGGATGGACAGCTGATCCTCCTCGCAGTAGTAGACCAAGTGTAACAACACCTGCACAGGATCGGTACATCCGAACATCACACCTGCGGGACAGGTACAGGATGGCAACAACAACTGCCCGAGTTACACCAGGAACGCACAATCCCTCCATCAGTGCGCAAACTGTCCGCAATAGGCTGAGAGAGGCTGGACTGAGGGCTTGTAGGTGGGCACAAACCCACCGTTGCTGGACCAGACAGGACTGGCAAAAAGTGCTCTTCACTGACGAGTTGCGGTTTTGTCTCACCAGGGGGGATGGTCAGATTCACGTTTATCATCGAAGGAATGAGCGTTACACCGAGGCCTGTACTCTGGAGCAGGATCGATTTGGAGGTGGAGGGTCCGTCATGTTCTGGGCCGGTGTGTCACAGCATCATCGGACTGAGCTTGTTGTCATTACAGGCAATCTCAATGCTGTGCGTTACAGGGAAGACATTCTCCTCCCTCATGTGGTACCCTTCCTGCAGGCTCATCCTGACATGACCCTCCAGCATGACAATGCCACCAGCCATARTGCTTGCTCTGTGCGTGATTTCCTGCAAGACAGGAATGTCAGTGTTCTGCCATGGCCAGCGAAGAGCCTGGATCTCAATCCCATTGAGCATGTCTGGGACCTGTTGGATCGGAGGGTGAGGACTAGGGCCATTCCCCCCAGAAATGTCAGGGAAATTGCAGGTGCCTTGGTGTAAGAGTGGGGTAACATCTCACAGCAAGAACTGGCAAATCTGGCGCAGTCCGTGAGGAGGAGATGCACTGCAGTACTTAATGCAGCTGGTGGCCACACCAGATACTGACTGTTACTTTTGATTTTGAACCCCCCTTTGTTCAGGGACACATTATTCCATTTCTGTTAGTTACATGTCTGTGGAACTTGTTCAGTTTATGTCTCAGTTGTTGAATCTTGTTATGTTCATACAAATGTTAAGTTTACTGAAAATAAACGCAGTTGACAGTGAGAGGATGTTTCTTTTTTTGCTGAGTTTATATTTCCCATGCCAATAAAGCCCCTTGAATTGAATTGAATTGAGAGCGATAGAGAGAAATAAAATGCTCTCTGTCAGGCTGAACTACTGACCTCTGCTGCATGATGGTGACTGACACTGCAGCGCTGACCTGGAAGAGAGCCATGTGGCCCTCTTTGATCCATGCCTGCTGCCAACGGTGAGTCAAACACCTGTGCATGTGCACGCACACAAACACACACACCTTTCTCATGTGCCAGCTGGTTGAATGTCAGTGAAGTATACTGTAGGAATCCTCCTGTGGTTTCTCCATACATATATAGCAGTATGAGGGAAAGCTCTTACCTTTAAAATGAAAGACAATTTCTCAGCAGCATTGGGTTGTTTATTGGTCAAGGAACCCTTCCTCCCCTACTACCCCCTGCTACAGGAATATCTGTGCAGCAGTCTGCATGCATTTCTCTGTTAAGCTACCGGAATGAGCTGTCACCCACAGACTGACTCCAGTCCAGTGCTATAGTAGGCAGCTCTAGGGTTGTGTAAACCTCTTCATTATGGACAAGTCTAACAGAGCGCTACTCTCCTCAGGCGATAATGGGAAGGATGCAGTCACGGGCAAGCCTGTGAGGAAGGAGGAGGAGAAAGTACAGTACAACTAGTTCATTTCTCAAAGTTTTTCATTTCATGTAATGATGGAATGGTGTTGAAAGACATTGTTTCCTTAGCTAGTTTTGGTAGTGTTGTCTTTCCTATGGAAATTGAGATTTATGGGGAAAGTATTGGGTTTCCACCGTGATAGCAAAAATGATACCCGAGTATTACTGGGACTGCATTACAAGGTCAGTGGTGGTATCATCTTCAGATATGACGCCAGGGAGACACATAAATAGTATCTCTCAATGGAGGGAGGCCTATATGTGACGTCGAGCCACCCGGTCTTCGTGTGTGTGTGTGTGTGTGTGTGTGTGTGTGTGTTGTGTGTGTGGTGTGTGTGTGTGTGTGTGTGGTGTGTGTGTGTGGTGTGTGTGTGTGTGTGTGTGTGTGTGTGTGGTGTGTTGTGTGGCAGGAGCGTAAATGTGTCTTGTGTGAATGATGAATTCTGTCACCAGTGGGACTGTATAGGATAAGGTGAATTTCAGAGCGGCAATTGTAAAAATATCTCCTTTAGGCTGTACAAAGCAGGTTTTACATGATTCTCACTGACATGTCATGTTGGATGTCCTCCACTGCTTGTCTCTGTCTGTCTGTCTGTCTGCCTGCCTGCCTGCCTGCCTGCCTGCCTGCCTGCCTGCCTGCCTGCCTGTCTGTCTGTCTGCCTGTCTGTCTGTCTGTCTGTCTGTCTGTCTGTCTCTTTGTCTTTAATCTTATGTGACCTTGGCGGTTCTCACCTCCACTTAATTTCAATTGTTTCTCTCACTGATGACTGGTTACCACTATGTTTTCTCAGCCACTTGCTAACACCCACATCATTTGTAACTAAGAACAAGCTAGTGTCTCTGTGAGAAATCAGTGTCTTGGGAATGTATTACCACAGTTAGACATTTTTCATATTTGTTCTCTTTAGTAGGATGAGTATAAAAACCCTGCCAGTGTGGATGGATCTATTGTTCATCCCCAAACGTCTCTTTCTCTCTCCCTGAGATCCGCCTGCCTGCCTGAGAGCCTGCCTACCTGAGAGCCTGACTGTCACGACTTCTACCGAAGTCGATGCCTCTCCTTGTTCGGGCGGTGCTCGGCAGTCGACGTCACCGGTCTTCTAGCCATCATTGATCCATTTTTCATTTTCCATTGGTTTTGTATTGTCTTCTTACACACCTGGTTCCAATCCCATTCATTGCATGTTGTGTATTTAACCCTCTGTTTCCCCTCATGTCCTTGTCAGAGATTGTTTGTTTGTATGCTRGTGAATTATGGATTGGTGCGCGACGGGTTCTTGTACCCACTTTTATTTATTATGTACTTTGGTTTTTGAAGTTTTGTAAAACGCTATTAAACTACTCCATTTATTCCAAGTTCGATTCAACTGCGCCTGACTTCCCTGCCACCTACACACACGACATTACACTGCTTACCTGCCTGAGAGACTGCATGTCTACCTGCCTAAGAGCCTCAAGACGCAATGAGTCACGTAGTCTTCTCATGAATAAATCCCACCTGCCTTATATACTCTCTGCTTCTTTCTCTCCAAAACATTTCTTGGCGTTCGCTGGTGTCTCTGTCATGGAGAACACACATGCTTGCACACTAAGCAGTAGAGGCAGCAGGCACCCTGATACAGTGTCAATTCACACACAGCCTAGGGTTGAATTATATACTGTGGGCTCATTTAGTCCAACCCTACTCTTTTGCCCATGGTAAGCATAAATCACCAAATAGTGTTGTCCGACATGATCCTACCACATTCAACTCTTGAAACAATATCTCCGTGAGATCTTATCACTACCGAGAGTGTGTTGTGTTTTTTTTAAACTGGTAGATGTGTTTCTTCTGTTTGTTCGGTTATTTCCCATCTATGTGTGGCTCCATTTGAGGCAGAGGAATCTTATACCCTTCTCTTTCTCCCCCCCACCCCTTCTCCGTGGGTCAGTAAAATACGGTCTCGGTATAAAATAGCTGTCTGCTTTGGCCCTAATGTAGGAAATGGACTTGTTTCTTTGGCATCGATTTCCTTTCGGCCTCATGGGAAAGCAGCGTTGTGGAGGCTATCCTAAGAGCGGCAGGTCGATAGGCCTACGAAGTGGAAGGAAGCCAGGGGATGTTGTTCACTGTACAGGCCCTAATTGAAGTGCTCTCTGTCACCTCCGGCCGCATGGCAAATGGCTCAAGACAATGCCTAAGGGTCAGTACGCTCTTCACACGGGCCAAACATGTATGAAGGGCCAAACATGTATCAAACATGTATATGAAGGGCCAAACATGTATCTCTCTCTCTATAGTATCCAGAGGACTGACTATGGAATGTGATATACGTGATACCAGACATGGATACTATAGTATTATTCTATCTGAAACTTGTTCTCTGAGTAGAACTCTGAAGCTACCTACATGGATGTATGATCTCTGTGGTCAGTTGTATCTGTACAGGGTGAACTAAATGACTCTATGCAAAGGGATTTCATTGTGTATTTACATTGGGTGATCAGGTTACTGTAAACTTGGTATCGTTTGATTGGTCAATGGTGGTTGGGTTTTGGTTTAAAAAATGTACACCTTCAGATGTTAGAAATGAAATTGAAGGTCTGTTGTTCTCTCTCGTATCCTGTACATTGGAGGAAGGTTTTATGATATTTTCTCATTTCCCAGGCTTTTTAGCCTCTGGTCTAGTAGTCATCTCTCTGTTCATGCTTTGTCTTGTAAGTTAACCTTAGGATATATATGCCTAGAATGATGCTTCGTTAATGTCAGTATTGCCTTGTAACTTAAGCTTTATGCCTTGTATGTGAATCCATTCACTTGACTTGAAGTTATTCAATAATACTTGCTTTGATATTCACTTCTCATGACCATTTCTTTATCTTAGTCAGCTAAACTCATAGTACTTGATTGCACATTTTACTGTACATTTTACTGTAATGTTAAATGGAGACAGATGAAGAGAAACACTTTAATAGGCTAATTACAAAATCTTATCATGGGTCGCATGTGAGGTATATCTAATATACACATATCAAATACTACCCCACTACAGATGTGATGCTGCTCTACTCACTGATCACAAGATAGGGTTCACTGTGCGTTCACGTATGACTGGTTATCAGTGGTGATTTCGTTCAATTGGTATTGGGCAATGAAAGAGTAATACTTTATAGAAATATATTTTCAGATCTTGATGGTGAGTGAATGTCCTCTGAAATAGGACATGGTTGTCTGGTACTACTGTATTTACATTACATTTAAGTCATTTAGCAGACGCTCTTATCCAGAGCGACTTACAAATTTGGAAGTTCATACATATTCATCCTGGTCCCCCCGTGGGGAATGAACCCACAACCCTGGCGTTGCAAGCGCCATGCTCTACCAACTGAGCCACACGGGACCGTACTGTACTATGTTGACTTACACTAATGAAGATCTACTTGTCAAATACTTCCCTAATGTCATTCTCTGTCAGATAATGTGCTTTTAAGAATCTAGCCACAAGTGTCACATTCTGATCCAACTACAGGCTTCAGAACTGAAAAGAAATCTTCCGTCATTACTTCAATTTGAGCACTAATAGGCCTAATATCACTATTACTGTACGGAGAAAGTAATCATTGATAAAGCTTCTGTTCTGGGAATTGAGTGTGAGCAAAACCGGTGCTTTCCTATGGTTACGGAATGATAACTTAATAAATCAATATGATTCTCCATATGAGCATCAGGAGCTTAGACAGATCTATTGATGCTCTGTGTTTTCAAGGCGTATTATCTATGATTAAACTGAAACGTGAGGGACGGGAGGCATTGATTCTGCTTGTTGTTTTCCACAGCAGACCTTTCACAGGGTCTACCCTATGATCCCTCGGCCCTATGTTCCCTCGGCCCTATGTTCCCTCGGCCCTATGATCCCTCGGCCCTATGTTCCCTCGGCCCTATGATCCCCGCCCATGATCCTCCGGCACTATGTTTCCTCGGCCCTATGTTCCCTCGGCCCTATGTTTCCTCGGGCCCTATGATCCCTCGGCCCTATGTTCCCTCGGCCCTATGTTCCCTCGGCCCTATGTTCCCTCGGCCCTATGTTCCCTCGGCCCTATGTTCCCTCGGCCCTATGATTCCCTCGGCCCTATGTTCCCTCGGCCCTATGTTCCCTCGGCCCTATGTTTCCTCGGCCCTATGTCCCTCCTCAGCCCTATGTTTCCTCTGCCACTATGGTTCCCACTCAGCCCTATGTTTCCTCGCCCTATGTTCCCTCAGCCCTATGTTTCCTCAGCCCTATGTTTCCTCAGCCCTATGTTCCCTCAGCCCTATGTTTCCTCAGCCCTATGTTTCCTCAGCCCTATGTTTCCTCAGCCCTATGTTCCCTCAGCGGTTGTGTCTGTAGAAGGCAATGTAGTTGTCAACGCAGCTGGAGCTTGTGGTTGTAGGATTGTAGTTTACCTCATGGCCAGGAGGTGTCAACATTGTTTTTCACCCTGTGAACTATACCTTCCACACGTGTTTTTCAATGGAGTTGCAAAACAATTGTGCGTGTATATACAGCTCTGGAAAAAATTAAGAGACCACTGCAAAATTATCAGTTTCTCCAGTTTTACTATATATAGGTATGTGTTTGGGTAAAATGAAAATTTTTGTTTTATTCTATAAACTACTGACAACATTTCTCACAAATTCCAAATAAAAATATTGTCATTTAGGGCATTTATTTGCAGAAAATGACAAATAACAAAAAAGATGCAGTGTTGTCAGACCTCGAATAATGCAAAGAAAATAAGTTCATATTCATTTTTAAACAACACAATACGAATGTTTTAACGTAGAAAGAGTTCAGAAATCAATATTTGGTGGAATCACCCTGATTTTTAATCACAGCTTTCATGCGTCTTGGCATGCTCTCCACCGTGCCTCTCCGCCTCATCTTTAATCATGGTGGATGACCAGGGCTATGGGGACATGGGCTACCATGGCTCGGAAGTCCACACTCCAGTCCTGGACCAGCTGGCTGGGGAGGGGGTGAAGCTGGAGAACTATTATGTCCAGCCAATCTGCTCGCCCTCATGCAGCCAGCTCATGACTGGACGGTGAGTAATGTATTTATTGTACTGGCTTATTATATATTATCCTGAATGGAATGATTCTTCTCAAACTCTTGTGAATTCTTATAACCTTGCTTCTAAATCCGCAGGGAGGCGAGTTTTCCTCCATTTCCGCTCGGCTGCCCGGAGCCCTGTTCTGTGAGCTCGCAATGAGTCGTCGAGCCACGGAGCAGGAGGGGAGGACCGAGCCGGCCTGGAGGATAGGGGACATAGAGAGTCAAAGGATGCAGAAAGGGAGGAGAGGAGGGTTGAGGAGGCAGAATCAGGAGATAGGTTGGAGAAGGTTTGAGCAGAGGGAAGAGATGATAGGATGGAAGAGGAGAGAGTAGCGGGGGAGAGAGAGCGAAGGTTGGGACGGCGCGATACCATCCGAGTAGGGGCAGTGTGGGAAGTGTTGGATGAGAGCGAGAGGAAAAAGGATACAAGGTAGTGGTCGGAGACTTGGAGGGAGTTGCAATGAGATTAGTGGAAGAACAGCATCTAGTAAAGATGAGGTCAAGCGTATTGCCTGCCTTGTGAGTAGGGGGGAAGGTGAGAGGGTGAGGTCAAAAGAGGAGAGGAGTGGAAAGAAGGAGGCAGAGAGGAATGAGTCAAAGGTAGACGTGGGGAGGTTAAAGTCACCCAGAACTGTGAGAGGTGAGCCATCCTCAGGAAAGGAACTTATCAGGGCGTCAAGCTCATTGATGAACTCTCCAAGGAACCCTGGAGGGCGATAAATGATAAGGATGTTAAGCTTGAAAGGGCTGGTAACTGTGACAGCATGGAATTCAAAGGAGGCGATAGACAGAGTGGGTCAGGGGAGAAAAAGAGAATGTCCACTTGGGAGAGATGAGGATCCCAGTTGCCACCACCCCGCTGACCAGAAGCTCTCGGGGTGTGCGAGAACACGTGGGCAGACGAGGAGAGAGCAGTAGGAGTAGCAGTGTTATCAGTGGTAATCCATGTTTCCGTCAGTGCCAAGAAGTCGAGGGACTGGAGGGAAGCATAGGCTGAGATGAACTCTGCCTTGTTGGCCGCAGATCGGCAGTTCCAGAGGCTGCCTGAGACCTGGAACTCCACGTGGGTCGTGCGCGCTGGGACCACCAGGTTAGAGTAGCAGCGGCCACGCGGTGTGAAGCGTTTGTATGGTCTGTGCAGAGAGGAGAGAAACGGATAGACAGACACATAGTTGACAGGCTACAGAAGAGGCTACGCTAATGCAAAGGAATTGGAATGACAAGTGGACTACACGTCTCGAATGTTCAGAAAGTTAAGCTTACGTTGCAAAAATCTTATTGACTAAAATGATATAGTACTGCTGGCTGGTGAAATAGGCTAGCTAGCAGTGGCTGCGTTGTTGACTTTGTTTGAAAGTGTAGCTGGCTAGGTAACCTCTAACTGGCTAGGTAACCTCGACAATACTCTAGACTACACAATTATCTTGGATACAAAGACGGCTATGTAGCCAGCTAAGATCAAACAAATCAAACTGTTGTACTGTAATGAAATGAAATGTAATACTACCTAAATAAAGGAGTGATCTGTCAGAACATGCATGTTGTTTTGAATAGGTATGTATGTTTTTAGAAACAATTGTTTGAAGGTTCTAACCATGATCCCTGACAATAAATTGGTTCTGACAATCTTGCTTTAGCTCTCATCTCACCTTCCCCTCCTCTCCCCCTTTTCCCAGTACCAGATCCACACGGGCCGCCAGCATTCCATCATCCGGCGCGCCAGTCCCTATGCCTGCCCCCGGATGCGCCCACCCTGGCTGAACGACTGCAGGAGGCAGGCTACAGCACCCAG
>NC_036858.1:35988559-36068293 GCF_002910315.2 Salvelinus sp. IW2-2015 | reverse complement strand
TTACATTACATTTAAGTCATTAGCAGACGCTCTTATCCAGAGCGACTTACAAATTGGTGCATTCACCTTATGATATCCAGTGGAACAACCACTTTACAATAGTGCATCTAACTCTTTTAAGGGGGGGGGGGGGTTAGAGGATTACTTTATCCTATCCTAGGTATTCCTTAAAGAAGTGGGGTTTCAGGTGTCTCCGGAAGGTGGTGATTGACTCCGCTGACTGGCGTCGTGAGGGAGTTTGTTCCACCATTGGGGTGCCAGGCCGCGAACACAGTTTTGACTGGGCTGAGCGGACTGTTTTCCTCAGAGGTAGGGGGCGGCCGGCCGGGTGGATGCGCAGTGCCCTTGGTTGGGTGTAGGGCCTGATCAGGCCTGGGTCGGGGGTGCCGTTTCCCTCCTCACGCTCCGTAGGCAGCACCACTGGTCTTGTGCGGATGCGGCTTCACTGGAGCCAGTGGGAGAGCGGAGGAGCGGGGTGCGGGAACTTGGGGTTGACCACCGCGGGCTGCGGCGTTCTGGGGTTGTGGGGTTTTGGCACAGGCCGGGAGCCCAGCCCCCAGCAGTTGCAGTATCCGACGGGAGTGCACGTGCCTGGTTAGGACCTGCGCCGCTTCCTGCGTGGGCGGGTCGTACTCTGCGATGTTGTAGAGCTGCCTACGGAACGGGTCACCGCCTTGTGTTGTTGGACGCACGGGTGTTGTCCCAGCCGCCGCCGGTTCTTGCACCTCTGGGAGCGGCCCGACCATGCGAGTGTCCCACGCGTGCTGCGCGGATAATCGGTTCCTTCCGTCCTCGGGGAGCGTGGACGTGTTGCTGGACTCAGTGCTGCGTTTTCAGAAACGTTGTTTGGCTGAGTTTCTAACCCGATGGTAGGAAAGTGGCACCTGGGCTTCTGCCGGCCGGGCTACCTGCCCACGGGTCGCAGCCTCCATAGCTTCTTAGGCTCCCTGACTGGCAGCGGTGATCGCTTCTCCTGTCAGAGCAGTGACCAGGCTGAGTCCTGCGGCTTTGACCTGCACGACGGGGAGAGACGACCTGGAGCTGAGCAGTAACTGCTCCACAACACTCTACATAAAGAGGTGAGGCCAGCCCTTACACACATCTTTCGTGATGTTGTAATTCATGTATGAAAAGGAGCTTGTCTAGTACTAAAACACCACTGTGCAAGTTGGAAATGGAATGAAGAGGTTTTTAGAGTGTTCTTGATAAAGTGATTCGCATTTGATTATAATTGGGCATTTCAAAGTCTTCGGCTATTTCAAAGATTTGGACACAACAGAGTTGATGTATTTACATAACGTCTCAGTTATATAAAGAAGTAACCCAGACCTGGTGGCCTACTCCTCTTTCCATCCAGAGTTCAGAAGATCCTGAGGGCCCATGACCCCTGGAAGCCCCTCTTCCTGTACCTGCACTCCAGGCCATCCAGACACCCTTGCAGGCACCAAACCACTTTCTGCGACGCTGCAGTAACCCGGACAACTGCCCGCGACAACACTATGCAGCTATTCTGAGCTGTGTGGACGAGAGTGTGGGGGAGCTGGTGCAGGAGCTGAGGACCAGAGGCCTCTATCAGAACTCTGTCCTGGTCTACTCCTCAGACAACGGGGGCCAGCCCTTCTCTGGGGGCTGCAACTGGCCCATGCGTGGAGAGAAGGGTACCTACTGGGAAGGGGGAGTGCGAGCAGTGGGTTTCGTCCACAGCCCATTCCTGAAGCGGAAAGGGAAGGTGAGCAAGGCGCTGATCCATGTTTCTGACTGGTACCCCCTCCCCTTGTTGTCTCTGGTGTGGGGGGCCATCAGCCAGGGGCTGCCCTACCCCCACACTGAGATCCTGTTCAATATCGACCCGGTATCTCGACGGCCCAGTGAGGCAGACTCCAGGCCCTCAACAGCTTCGGCATCTGGGACACAGCAGTGCGGGCTGTCTTACGGGCTGGGTACTGGAAGCTGCTGACTGAAAATGTGGGTGACTGTGTGCCCCCTCAGACCCTGCCCGGGGGGGCCCAGCAGTGGCAGGACATGGGGCAACGCCGGGACCCTTATGAGATGTCAAACCTGGCTGATGCACGGCCGGAGGTGGTCAAGATACTGCAGACTGGCCGAGTACAACCAGACGCCCCCCCCCCGAAACCCACCTGATGATCACATGGTGGACCCCTCAGCTCCATGGGGGGGATGTGGACACCCTGGCTGGGTAAGCCGGGCAGCGAGGAGCCAGGGGGCAGCAGGGAGGGAGGGAAGTGGAATAGTAGTAAGATGAGGCACTGTAAGGTGTGCAAACTGCAAGCCCTCTTTAAACATGTGGGCTCCCAGATGCAGAGGTCCTCTCTGTTCTTTTAGTCCTCAGAGGGATGGAAGGAGCACGTGGACAGACAGGCAGGATGGACAGACCTACATGAGACTGGYTCTTAGTCACTGGCTGTGCCCTGGCCACCAAGGAGGGTGCAACTGTAAGATTGATGTTGAGGGTGATTTTGTTGACGTCTCATCCGCCCATCAACAGGACAAAATCAGAATGACACTCAGACACCTAGAGGGATATTATTATTTTTTAATTTGTACTTGGTGATATAATGGACCGTCCAGGCTACACGCTGCTTATGGCATACTCCTCTGTTGCCTAACCAACTCTAAACAACACCTCACTGCATCAAAATCATAAATTGGGGATTGGCCAGCATAAACTCAGTRAGAAATGCTGTGGCTGTTGTGCTCTTCAGTGTGGTTACAGTACAGTACACCCAAAACCCAAGCCACGTTCCAGACATACACTTTTAGACAAAAAGATTCCAAAAGGGTTCTTCAGCTGTCCCCATAGGAGAACCCTTTTTGGTTCCAGGGAGAACTCTTTTTGGTTCCACATGGAACCCTTTGGGGTTCAATGTATTACCCTCTGTGGTAAAGGTTCTACCTGGAACCAAAAGGGTTCCACCTGGAACGAAAATAGTTCTTCAAAGGCTTCTCKTATGGGGACAYCTGACAACCCCTTTTAGGTTCTAGATAGCTCCTTTTTATCTAAGAGTGCATGTGGCTCATACTGTAAGTGTGATATAGCAAATCGCGGAATGTGAAATAATGCAGATATAACTGGAGTAGACTGGATCAGGGTGGCACTTAGGGTTTGGATGTGTCACATTATAGAAGCCAGATCACATCAGATTAGATCAAATCTGAGGCTTGCATCTCTTGCCTATAAGCCATTTGTGTAGGAACTAATGTGTGATTCTGCCTGTACTGTATAAACTGTAGGTAACATTCAGCAATTCTGCAGCAATCCCACACACAGAAGGGAGAAACACTGTACATTTCTTATTTCCAGCAACAAGCTGCCTACTACTTCCCTGCCTCCTCCTTTCTCCCTCCAGCCAAGTCTCACCCTTCCCTCTTGTCTGATCTCTCGCTCTTTCTCCCACTATCTCTCATTTCATCTGATTTTCTCTTGCTCTTTGCCTCTTTCCTACAGCAGTAGGAACATGTTCTTCATCCTCCTCCTCCTCCTCCCTCTTCATCGCCTTCTTCTCATATTCTTCTTCCTCCTCACTCTTTCTCATTTCATTCGGAGATCAGGTCAGTTTTTAAGTAATAGGCAGGATGCATGTGAGTCAGAATTGAGATCTGATGTACAGAGTTACATAAACAGAAAGGAGGAGAGGAGGAGGAAGGCTTCCTAGGGGGGCAGCAAGGCCATGCTGTTTGAAGCACTCCCTGCCTTATCTGTTATCTCGCCATTTGAAAAGATGTACATATCCTAACATACCAGTAAGTGTGTATGTATAGTTTGATGCTAATGGTATACTGAAATGCATTCTGCCGTTTGCTGCTTTCCATTCATAAAGAGACTCTGACAGAATGTGTTGGTGATTTTGTCACTTGTGTTGAACATCTGTGTGTACAGTCGTGGCCAAAAGTTTTGAGAATGACACAAATATTCATTTTCACAAAGCCTGTTGCATATACTCCAGAATGTTATGAAGAGTGATCAGATGAATTGCAATTAATTGTAAAGTCCCTCTTGCCATGCAAATGAACTGAATCCCKAAAAAACACTTCCACTGCATTTCAGCCCTGCCACAAAAAGACCAGCTGACATCATGTCAGTGATTCTCTCGTTAACACAGGTGTGAGTGTTGACGTGGACAAGGCTGGAGATCACTCTGTCATGCTGATTGAGTTCGAATAACAGACTGGAAGCTTCAAAAGGAGGGTGGTGCTTGGAATCATTGTCTTCCTCTGTCAACCATTGGTACCTGATAGGAAACATGTGCCGTCATCATTGTTTTGCACAAAAAAGGCTTCACAGGCCAGGATATTGCTGCCAGTAAGATTGCACCTAAAATCAAACATTTATCGGATCATCAAGAACTTCAAGGAGAGCGGTTCAATTGTTATGAAGCAGGCTTCAGGGCCCAAAGAAAGTCCAGTAAGCCCGCCAGGCCGTCTCCTAAAGTTGATTCAGCTGCGGGATCGGGGCACACCAGTACAGAGCTTGCTCAGGAATGCAGCAGGCAGTGTTTGAGTGCATCTGCACGCACGGTGAGGCGAAGACTTTTGGAGATGGCCTGGTGTCAAGAAGGCAGCAAAGAAGCCACTTCTCTCCAGGAAAAACATCAGGGATAAGACTGATATTCTGCAAAGGTACAGGGATTGGACTGCTGAGGACGGGGTAAAGTAATTTCTCTGAGAATCCCCTTCTGATTGTTGGGGCATCCGAAAAAAAGCTTGTCCGGAGAAGACCAGGTGAGCGCTACCATCATCCTGTGTCATGCAAACAGTAAAGCATCCTGAGACCATTCATGTGTGGGTTGCTTCTCAGCCAAGGGAGTGGGGCGCACTCACAATTTTGCCTAAGAACACACCATGATAAAGAATGGTACCAACACATCCTCCCGGAGAGAAACTTCCCCCAACCATCCAGAACAGTTGGTGATGAACAATGCCTTTCCAGCATGATGGAGCACCTTGCCATAAGGCAAAAGTGATAACTAAGTGGCTCGGGAACAAAAACATCGATATCTTTGGCGTCCATGGCCAGGAAACTCCCCAGACCTTAATCCCATTGAGAACTTGTGGTCAATCCTCAAGAGGCGGGTGGACAAACACAAACCCACAAATTCTGACAAACTCCAAGCATTGATTATGCAAGAATGGGCTGCCATCAGTCAGGATGTGGCCCAGAAGTTAATTGACAGCATGCCAGGGCGGATTGCAGAGGTCTTGAAAAAGAATGGTCAACACTGCAAATATTGAATCTTTGCATCAACTTKATGTAATTGTCAATAAAAGCCTTTGACACTTATGAAATGCTTGTAATTATACTTCAGTATTCCAAGGTAACACCTGACAAAAATATCTAAAGACACTGAAGCAGCAAACTTTGTGGAAATTWATATTTGTGTCATTGTGTGTGTGTGCACACATTCCAAATAGATATACAGTATGCATAGTACTATCATCACAGCCCAAACACTGAAACTTGAATCTGGGAATGAGATTAGTCAAGAATGCTTTGAATTAATGTTGGGGCTTTCTGAAGCCAGCCACTACAGCTTTAAACTCCAATAGTCAGAGGCCCTGTAGGTCTGAGACAAAAAGCATATAGCGAGCTGATTCCTGTGAAGTGACACAAGCTATAAATCACTGAGGTGACACACACAGTGTYCTGTCCAGGAGGTCAGCTGGGGGGAGTGACCTTTAATGACGTCACAGCGATCCGTCACACAGCAACAACGGCAACATAAGCAGTCTGATATGTTCAGAGTCAGAAACCTCTAGCGTTTTGAGTTGAAATTAAAGAAAGGGTTGTMSCCCTGGAGTGAAGTCATGTGTKGTACACATGAACATAGCGTGGACAGTGGATACATAGTGTATTATAAACACACTAAAACACAGCAGAGCTTTTAAACGGTCACCCTTTAAACCTGTGCGATGACCAAAAAATGGGCAGGGACACATTTCCAGTGTCCCTTGGTAAAGGGTCAGCTATTAGCCCTTGGAATTGATCTGTCCTTTTAAATAGGTCATTAGTAGAAACCTATGGTGTTGTAATTGACAGCCTGCAGGCGTAAAACTAAACTAAAACTAAATGTATGCTTTTCAACCGATCGCTGCCCGCCCGTCCAGCATCACTACTCTGGACGGCTCTGACTTAGAATATGTGGACAACTACAAATACCTAGGTGTCTGGTTAGACTGTAAACTCTCCTTCCAGACTCACATTAAACATCTCCAATCCAAAATTAAATCCAGAATCGGCTTCCTATTCCGCAACAAAGCATCCTTCACTCATGCTGCCAAACATACCCTCGAAAAGCTGACTATCCTACCGATCCTCGACTTCGGCGATGTCATTTACAAAATAGCCTCCAACACTACTCAACAAATTGGATGCAGTCTACCACAGTGCCATCCGTTTTGTCACCAAAGCCCCATATACTACCCACCACTGCGACCTGTACGCTCTCGTTGGCTGGCCCTCGCTTRATACTCGTCGCCAAACCCACTGGCTCCAGGTCATCTAKAAGTCTCTGCTAGGTAAAGCCCCGCCTTATCTCAGCTCACTGGTRACCATAGCAGCACCCACCCGTACCACGCYCTCKAGCAGYTATATCTCACTGGTCACCKCCAAAGCCAATTCTTCCTTCGGCCYCCTCTCCTTCCAGTTCTCTGCTGCCAATGACTGGAACAAACTGCAAAAATCACTAAAGCTTACCTCCCTCACRAGCTTTAAGCACCAGCTGTCAGAGCAGCTCACAGYTCACTGCACCTGTACATAGCTCATCTGTAAACAGCCCATCCAATCTACCTCATCCCCATACTGTATTTATTTATTTATCTGCTCCTTTGCACCCCAGTGTCTCTACTTGCACATTCATCTCCTGCACATTCTACCATTCCAGTGTTTAATTGCTATATTGTAATTACTTCGCCACCACGGKCTGCTGTATATAGATTTTTCTACTGTATTATTGATTGTYTGTTTGTTTATTCCATGTGTAATTCTGTGTTGTTGTATGTGTCGAACTGCTTTGCTGTCACGATGTTCGTAGTAATGATCYGACCAAGGCGCAGCGCACGTTGASTTCCACATAATWTTAATGAAAGTGAAACTTAAGCAAATACAAAAAACTAAATAAAGAACAAACGAACRGTGATGACAATGCAGTGCTAAACAGGCAACTACACAGAAACAATATCCCAWAACCCACAGMTGGAAAAAATGCTACTTAAGTATGATCCCCAATTAGAGACAACGATAGCCAGCTGCCTCTAATTGGGAATCATACCAAAAAAATAAAACATAGAAAAAAGAACCTAGAACCCCACATAGAAAATATAAACTAGACTAACCCCCCTAGTCACACCCTGACCTACTCTACCATAGAAAATAAAGGCTTTCTATGGTCAGGARGTGACATTTGCTCTATCTTGGCCAGGTCGCAGTTGCAAATGAGAACTTGTTCTCAACTAGCCTACTTGGTTAAATACAGGTGAAATAAATAAAATAAATAAACAGTAATGATATCCCACAGTTGCCAGAAAATGGAAAGGAACAGCTTTATGCAGATACCTACATGTTTTTCATTTGGGTTTTTCAACATATGATTGCCGATAATGTCTTGGCTCATCTTCCCTCTGTGCAGAAAGACATAGCGACTCAGATACCACAGGTGGCTGGTTGCACTTTAATTGGGGAGAACAGGCTCATCACAATGGATAGAAATTAATAAATAGAATGGTATCAAACACATCATTTCCATGTGGTTGATACAATTCCATTCACTCCATTGCAGCTATTATTATGAGCCGTTCTTCCCTCAGCAGCCTCCTGTTTTCAGATGCAGTATATAGTAAACTATATGTATTCTTTTTTTCGTTTGGGTGTTTCACCGTATGATTGGGGATAACAATGTCTTGCTTATCCTTCCTCTGTGCCGATAGACAGAGAGATAACAAACAGGCATTTGGAAAGAGGTGCAGAGTTATTGAGTATAGTACTTTTTTCCTTTCCTGTGAAAGAGAGAGTCAATAGGGCTGGATGAGGGAGGCGATGAGGGAGGCGGTGCTCTCAGCTCTTGAATTGTTGCCCAACCTCTACTTATCAGCTGTGCTCTACACACCATGCCAAACTTCACTCCTAGTCTCTCTTCCAGTTGAAGCATGAACTTGGAAGTGAGGAAACGCTCTTGAAAGATATTTCCATCCACCAGCCAAATTGGCTTAATTCTTGTAGAGTGAGTCACTCAACCTCAATGGTACCGCTACTGTATCTCTCTCCACTGCTATGGAGTGGAGTTGTTTACTATGGAACGTGGAAGCTCTTCAGCCAGCCGTGGCTGGAGGTATCTGCTATGCGTATATAAATTATGCAATGTAATACAATGATGACGGAGCAACAAAAACAGGAATAGAGGGGAGGGCTCTATTGTCTCAGTGTATGTATGTATGTGTTTGAATTGGCTTGTGGAGAATCAAGTCTTGTGTAGAATACTACCCACATGAAAAAATGCTATAGTATAATATGGTATAAA
This sequence comes from Salvelinus sp. IW2-2015, assembly GCF_002910315.2. NCBI lineage: Eukaryota > Metazoa > Chordata > Actinopteri > Salmoniformes > Salmonidae > Salvelinus > Salvelinus sp. IW2-2015. The sequence continues at coordinate 36,059,762 of NC_036858.1, read as the reverse complement.
TACTGTAGTATTACTATGTTTACATTCCATAGTATTGACTATAGTGTTTCTGCAGACTTTACTGTAGTATTTTTGCAGACTTTAGTACACTAGTATTTATTGTAGTGTTTTTGCAGACATGACTGTAGTACTTAATATACTGTAGTGTTTTTGTTGTACTATATTTTACAAATAAGTGTAGGATTTTTCCTTGAGAAAACCTACTGTACAAATACTAAAAGAGCAAATTTACCTTAACTTGTAGGTAGCACTGCTGTCTGATCAGATCATTTAGAACTTCTGCTCTTTTTTACAAATTGTAGGGAACACAATATATAGGTCTATACTTGGAATGCAGGTTTCTCACTCATGGGTGGCACACATTGGGATATGGGGGAGGGGAATAGGTGGGTATATGCAAATCAAATACTGTAAAAAATTCTAWAGTAAGTACTACACATGATRAAGGTATAATACAGTTTGGAGTATAGTATTCTACAGCATACTATAAAAMTATATAGTAAGCACTACACAATCGAGGAATACTACAGTGTACAGTATAGTATAGTATTCTACAGTACACATATTTAGTATCTTAATTCGATCACTCTTTTGTTGCTGAGAATTTTCCTGCATGGCAMGAAATGCAAACTTCAAATCAAATTGTATTTGTCACATGCGCCGAATACAACAGGTGTAGACCTTACAGTGAAATGCTTACTTACAGCAGCYTAAAAGAGGTGTCTAGGTAGCCCTTTGATTAGCTGTTCAGGAGTCTTATGGCTTGGGGGTAGAAGTTGTTAAGAAGCATTTTGGACCTAGACTTGGTGCTCCGGTACCACTTGCCTTGCGGTAGCAGAGAGTCTATGACTAGGGTGGCTGGAGTCTTTGACAATTTTTAGMGCCTTCCTCTGACACCGCCTGGTATAGAGGTCTTGGATGGCAGGAAGCTTGGCCCCAGTGATGTACAGGGCCGTACGCACTACCCTCTGTAGTGCCATACCAGGTAGTGATGCAACCAGTCAGGATGCTCTCGATGGTGCAGCTGTAGAACCTTTTGAGGATCTGAGGACCCATGCCAAATCTTTTCAGTCTCCTGAGGTTTTTTCGTGCCCTCTTCACGACTGTCTCTTGGTGTGTTTGGACTATGACAGTTTGTTGGTTGTGTGGACACCAAGGAACTTGAAGTTCTCAACCTGCTCCACTGCAGCCCCGTCGATGAGAATGTTGGCGTGCTCGGTCCTCCTTTTCCTGTAGTCCACAATCATCTCCTTTGTCTTGATGAAGTTGAGGGAGAGGTTGTTGTCATGGCACCACACAGCCAGGTCTCTGACCTCCTCCKGATAGGCTATCTCATCATTGTTCGTGATCAGGCCTAGCACTGTTGTGTCGTCGTCAAACTTGTTGATGGTGTTGGAGTCGTGCTTGGACATGCAGTCATGAGTGAACAGGGAGTACAGGAGGGGACTGAGCACGCACCCCTGAGGGGCCTCCGTGTTGAGGATCAGCGTAGCGGATYTGTTGTTAGCTTCCCTTACCACCAGAGGGCGGTCCCGTGTATTTGTAGTGTATTTGAGTTTTTAAATGGTTTCTAAAGGTTTCTAAAGTTTGTAATTTCCACTTTGAAAGGTCAGACTTGATTTGCCCTAAAGAAAAATGTTTCAACCCCTACAAAAATTTCCATGAATTACAATCCAAATAATTATTTCCTGTTGCTGCAGGATTATTTTCCTGCTGTAGCAAACTGGCTCAAATTAAGATCCTACTTCTGTTTACTGCTTCAAAATAGGTTATAAAGCAGCTGAACTAAACAAACGACTTCTCTGGTTGAAAGCGGCCCATGTYGCATCAATATTAGTCAGAAACATTTATTCCAGTGCGAAATCTTTAAAAAAAMATAATTTTGGTCATAAAGTCAGTATTTTCCAAAACAGAGTTTTGTGAGATTTGTGTAACTGAAGTCGTCACAATTTACATGAGGGTTGGGTTTGTATTACAATCATACCCACTTGCCCACTAACACGGGATGCTAACSCTTATCATGCACAGAGAAACAGGACCATTCTATGGATAATTATTTTTTTTAATCCCCCAAATCATGGTCTTTTTTTGGCCTGGCGCTTATGGAATTACTKATTTGGCCCCTAAGCCTTCATGGAGTTGCCACTTGCTGATGTGTTTAATAATGATCACTCAAGTTATCCACTGCCACTTGTCAATATTCCAAAATTCAAAAGCCATTTGCGAGCATCTTGTGTCCCGCCGCGACCTGTTTTTGTAACATGATTTGCTATGAAACACTGCCAGACAGACGCACTCTGTGGTAATAGATAGTGAGAATGTTGTAAGAACAAAATGGCACCAAAGCACACACGTTGCCCCTCGCCAGTCACTTGATAAGCTGATTTAGCTAATGTGGTCTTCCAGCTCAAGGTGCCTGCTAGCTTCTACTATCTAGCTTCATTGACAAAKACAGAGATGGAACTTAGCTAGCTAGCTAGTGATTTAGAGCACCGATAAACAGTGTGTAGCTTGTGCTTTGCAGTACACTGACTAGTTTTTCATTAAAAAAATTACTTGAGAAATACTGCACCAAACACCTTAGCTAGATGTAWAATTGCGAGACTAAGACCTTCTGGGCAAAKACAACAAAAACAAACTGTAATTCTGACTATTTTGAGGAAGTGGTATTGTTGTTGCTACAGTGACTCAACAGGCGAAAACAACAATAACTGCCAGGGTACGATATAGTGAACATAACATACCCACATCGAACCACACCCCCAAGAGTCAAGTCTCGTTTTTTTCTTAATGAGCAGCAGAAAAGTCCAGGCAAAATCAGTGAGTTCAGCTGTCCTTTAAATCTAGGAGACAACCACCATTGCAGCACTACACCACCAATGGAATACATCATAATCACACATAATATTGACAATTGGTACATTCAGGAGAGGTCAAACGYCACTGGCTTGGAAATGGATACTGTTTCCATAGGACAATGCATTCTTTCACCAATCACCCTGATACATACAGCTTTTATTTGGCAAAGAGGAAAGTGGCAACTACCTCTCCTCCTCCTCTTCCCCCTCTTCTCTTTCCTCTCTCCTCTTTCCTTTCTCTTCCCAGGATCTGACATCCCACTGTTACCACCCACCACTCCATCCTGCATACTGCATGCTGAAGTCTTGTCCGACATGAACATCATAGAAAATGCTGCAATTAATTTTGAGGCACCTCTGCACCGKTCTAATTAGGCTTTCATATCAGTCAGCCTACCTGTAATTACAGCAGAAGCCCGGAGCACAGCTCCTGTGTTCACTGAAAACACTCTATAATCACTGGCACTCTCCCTCCGRAACGTTGCCTGACTGTGATGGGCTTGCCCAGTTCAGAGACAAAGTRCCGGGTCTGTGAGAGAAATACACTCACGGACAGGCTCACATTGACACWTACTGTATCTCTCTTTCTGAATAAAAAAAGTGAACACACCAACAGTCATTGTTTAAAACACACACTGACAAATACAGATATGTAATTCATCTGAACAGATATACATGAACAGAAGCACAGCTGTGTACAAATACGCTTGCAGCGCATTCTGTCTTTTACTCTCTCTGTACAAACACGCATGTGTGGACACAGACAGACAAGGAGCGGGAGCAGTGGCAATACACTTAACATACTGTGAACAAGTCATATTAATACTCCTCATAAAGAATTCATGAAAGCTCAGATAAACCTTTGCAGTGGAGCATGCAATTACATAAAGATGATGCTTCAACAACTTASAGTTAAATACTACTCGAAGACTAAGAAGAGACTTAACAGTAATTAGTTCAATTTTCTCAACCTATAACCCCAGAGGGACGAGACACACATTTCTCCACAGCAGCAGCTCTCTGGATTTATGAGCCTGTTATGATGGAGACATTAGTACAGATAATGAAGTAGGCAGCTCTTCCAGACTCCTGGAGAGATGGGAGTCACATCCTTCTGATGAATGTTGAAGCTGGGGGAGGCAGGGGGTTAAGGGGCAGCAGGGGGAGGTCGGGGACAGCTGGACATGGGAAGCCTAGGGCATGATGATAGTGAAGACCATTATGTTACAAAATGGGTTCATGTCAGGCGATAGTAGAGGAGCTCCATCCAGTATAGGAGGGGCCGTCAAAGGAATATGTTGAAAGGTCATCAGTAGGAAGGAACACGTAGCAAGCAGGACAGGAGGTAATCTGTGCATYGGTGTGCAGGTGACATGCAAAAGCAGCGTTGCGTTCTGAAAAGGAAGGCTGAGCCTCAGAGTGGACCGTGAATCAGAAGTGCTGAGAGACAGGTATGGATTGGCTCTGAGGTTTTGTTGCCATATGTGTTTGATCGTGATCAAATCCCATCAAATTCTATGCAGGGCAAGTCAGTGTTACACCTCATAGATCCCTTTCAACCCATATGGATATCAACCAAAATCAGTCAAGGCCTACTGGTAGACCTAGTCACTTCACACTATCATTTTTCATGAAGATTATCTTTACAGTAGGTTTATCTTTACCGTATCTTTACAGTTCAACTGTCTACACTGAGAYATTCAGAGGTGGAAATCTGCAATATTCACACTTTGATATAATTTATTGTGGTCACTTTCATTTAGGCTTGCCTATCTCTGTGCCAATGCAGCATCAGATCACGTATGCTTTCTTCTCGACTTCCCTCGTAAGCAGGATAACGCCGCCCATATAATCTGTTCTGGGGTCAGTGTTACTTTAAACAAKGATTGATAATAGGCTACCTACAGCGTTTAGGTAGAYGAAGCTGATCCTAGATCAGTGGCGCTCGATACCAGAGAGGAAATATCGCGTTACTATCCTTTTTTTCTCTACCTCAACCACCACCACTAGGGCTAAAACCAATACTATTTCTCCCCTCGGTCTCTGTCGCTCCAGTATCTCCCTTTCCCTTTGAGTTTACGAGATCTCCTCCCGAAACCTGAGCGAGGCAGTCACGGAAAAGAGAGGCGATACCCTCCTGCACAACATGGCTACAATTGTAACGTCGACCAGATTTACAGACGAATATCAGCTGTACGAAGAGCTCGGAAAGTAAGCGACATGAACATATATCAATCATCCTATTGTTCTTATACATTTTCCTGTACTGCTTTGTAGACTATTGCTGTGCGTGTCTAGTCCACTGTTGACAAGACAAGGATAGGTTGTCAAAAACAGGAAAGGCATCCCCCCCGCAACGAAGAGATGATCGCTTCTATCRTCGTTCAGGGAGCTTTATAGTCCAGCAACATTTTATTAGAATAAGGTTACATATAGAGCTTGAGCCTGCATGCGTGTACTGAGTTTACCATGCCTCGGTGTGCCATAGATATGGGACACCTAAACGACATCCGCTATAGGTATAGTGTTTATTTATCTCAAGGCAACACCTTTCCCGCTATATATTTTTGAAACAATTATTTTAACTTTTTGGGTTATTTTTGCCGTATTATTTTCTAGAGAGCCACACAGGGATGAACGCTACACTGGCTACTTGTGTAACGATCTAGAATGTATCCAATGTGTTTCATTCTGTGCGTTGTAACATTGTAGCACATGAGTACTACACACATAAACCACCAAGTAGAAAGATACTTTGTAACCCGTCTGTTTTATCTTTTGCAGTTAGCAGTAGCTAGTTATTGTGCACGTCCAACTCCACCTATAACCATACATTTTCAGTTTCAAGTATGCATGATGAAATCATAATAGACGGTAGACCTATGGTAGGCTTAATACAACACTCAGTTAGCATAGCCTACAGTAGACTTTACATGTTTTGGTTTATTCTCTGGATAGTATTGTGGTGCTCAAGTTACTTCTGCACACTAGTTCCTGTGTAGGCTTAAAATGACAATTTCCTCTGAGCTGATTTCCCTCACAAGCAGCGAATGAGGAACCCAGAAGCACTGCAAGCAATTTCATCTACAGTGTTCTGGGATTCGAATCTAAAATATAAAGTTTTTACATTATACATCATTTAGTTATCACATGCCAAGCGACTGGTTATTATGCACTGCTTTGTATTTACTTTTTGCACCTGTGTACCACAGTGATGGGCTATATAGCACTACCGTCGATTAGTTGTAGCTTGTTCATATTGCAACGTTTCTCATTTGACAGATGTTTGGGGAGGAGTGGMGTCAATTCTTGTAACACTATTTTTCACCTTTTTCCATTTTCTTTATTACCCAGAGATGGATTTGAACTAGACAGAATACTGACTTTGGTGGCCTGTATTGTGTGTGCACTGCACTAGTGAGAGTTGTCACATGATCTCATGTTGCTGTTTTGTTTATGAATTTGTCTCATTACAGGGGTGCCTTCTCCGTTGTCCGGCGATGCGTTAAAAAGTCCAATGGCCAGGAATTTGCTGCTAAAATTATCAACACAAAAAAACTATCAGCAAGAGGTAAGACAGAGGGAAACGTTACACCACTTACTATGCCGTGTGCTTTGATGCCTGTGACATTGTTTCSACCAATCAAAATTCAATAGGAGATCGACACCGGAGAAGGTAGTCTTTTCATTGTTGGTTTATTCAATTACCCATGTGCACATGAAAGTGCTTGATCCATGTAATATCTAGTTCAAACAGCATAATACAATTGCATTATATGTTAGTGTTACATACCCGTTTCATCAACTTGTCAAAAGGTGTGCGCCAAATTGCATGGTGTAGGTAAGTGCGACATATTTGAGGAACTATGACTTCACAGAGCTCCTTGTTCAATGGGATAAACAGTAGCATTCATCTCACGATGTTCCAGTCCAGCAGGACATATTGTTACCTACCCCAGGGCCATAGCTCAGCCACTGTCTGTGTGTGTTGCATTTGTTTACTCTCTATTCCCTCAGCAACCGAGTGTGTTTGTGAATACAGATTTGCCGGAGGCCCTTTTAGAAGGATCTGGAGCSCCTTCGTGTTGTTTTGTTATAGCTGTGGTCACAATACCTCTATTTGCTGCTAGGGCTACACCAGTGTTTTGCATTTTCTCCTCTCACGCTATCTTCCCCCCTCACCTTGTGAGATCCCCTGATCAGAGACGTGGAGTCCAGACTGAAAAGCACGTCCTCTTGGCCGGAGGAGACTGTCACGCTTCAGTGTGGATATCATCTGCTCTAATTAAGCCTTGGCCAGGAGGGCTGCACGGGGATACGTGAGACATGGCCAATCTGCCACTGCTGCGGCGCCAGAGACAAAAAGGCTCCGGATCTATTTTGGGAAAGTGGACGCGGCTGATACCTGTTTGTTCAGGTATCGAGTTGGCCCGTCTCCTGTTTGCGCTTGACATCGTGATGGAGATGGATATTAATGAGATTTTTTTAGGGCCTCGGCACTTTCTCTCTCTGTCACTGTGTGCATTAGGGCATACATTTCCATGACTGATGTCAAAGAGCTACGCCATGCTTGTCACGCCGTAATTACACTGCAATTCAATGTTTGCGTCACCAATTTTTGGAAGGCATTGTTGTCGCAGCCGCTGCTTGCGTCAGTCCCGGCTGCCAATTACTCCAAGAAGAAATCTTCCGGAAGCACAATCTTAGCTGTGCTGACCGGGTATTGACCTGTTAATCCAAGCAGTCTTTTACTGCTAGTTGTAAAAAAGTACCTCTTTCCCGTGACAACACTGTTGCAGATATGGSCTCCCTGCCCGCCTTGAGAAGGCMTTAGCGATGGCCATGGAGGGGCAGTGGAGGTTGTTTGATTATTATGAGAATTACAAAGGCCAGACCTCGGTGTGAGATTGTTCCGTCCTCTGGGGATGCCAGCTGAATTACAACTTCCCCCTCTGCCCCACTCTGCCATGGTCTCGACGGAGGGGCCAGTAAACAAAGAATGTCTTTAAAAAAGCCTTAAAAAACAACAGGTAATTAGATCTGCTGTGTTTTAGCGGCGTCTGGCAGAGATCCCGTCAAGTAACCTGGCAACCGGGTTCTTGAAACTGTTCATGATGTTGGCTGGCACAGAAGGAGAGGAATGCTCCAGTCCTATTGAGCTGAGTAGAGGAGAGCCAAGCTGAGCCAGAGCCCCTTACCCCCCTCCTCATTTCCGTACTGCTCCTCATGCCCACTGCCTTTAATATGACCCGAAGGCCCTGGGCATGCCAATGTGTTTTACACAAACCGAAGCTGCAATCATCTGCCATCATGAGGCTGTATTTATGTATAAAGTTAAAGGAACTTTGGCGACTACTAAGTATTTTGTAAACCTCCCGCCCTGGGCTGGATGTAACAATGTGGTGTTCACACATGCATCATTTATGAGCAGAATTGCTGTTTTACCTCAATCAGCCACAAAATTCCTAGCTTGAAAGCAACTGTTTTTRTGGAAGCTGTGCTGCACCATTTTCCCCCACGTTGGCCAGCCCCTTAGCAATTCGTGTTATAGCCAATAAGCTTCAGCCCCTCGCCGTTTGAGTGAAAGCTAGCAAGATGTACACACAGCAGAGCGAGAGAGATCGAGTATAGCGAGTATAGCCTGGCACAATGTGATGCGCCCCTCCTAGGGACGGCATGGGAGATTAACCATACCATCCCCCGGCACATAGACTATTGCAGCATAGATACTGGAGACTGAGACACGGGGGGTCGGGAGACACTGTGGCACTGTCCAAAGTTACACACAGACTGGGCCAACCAGGCAGGATATAACCCCACCCACTTTGCCAAAGCACAGCCCCCACACCACCAAAGGGATATCAACAGACCACTAACTTTCTACTCTGAGACACGGCTGAGTATAGCCCACGAAGGTCTCCCCCACCGCACGAGCCCGAGGMGGAGCAAGACCGGACAGGAAGATCACGTCAGTGACTCAACCCACTCAGGTCGTGGTATAGTGAATAAAGCCTGGCACGACGTGATGCACCCCTCCTAGGGACGGCATGGGAGAGCGCGAGCAAGCCAATCTCTTCAACAGGAGGAGATCTGGGGAAGACAAACAAGCCCAGTCCAAACAAGCTATTAGCAGACAGTGCTCGGCGTGTGTGTTCATTCTGTATTCCCTGTGTGATGTGTGTTTAGAAAAATAAATTATTTTTTTTGGGGTGCGAGTCGGGAGCTTTGCAGCATTTGTGCAGATGAGTTGAGTGCATGATGTGGGTGGGATTAAATCCCAGTGTGTGTGGCTGCATGTGTGTCATAGAGGTCAAGCCAGTTGACTGTCGGTCGGTGACTATGCCTGTGGACTGTGCGTGTCATAACCCAGTGCATCAGGGCTAGCTGAGTTGCCCCTGCCAGCAGGCCTGGTTGTATATTGGATGTGTTGTGTTATATTATGGCTCTTGACAGTCAGTATCAATCAATCAAATTTATTTATATAGCCCTTCTTACATCAGCCGATGTCACAACGTGCTGTACAGACACCCAGCCTAAAACCCCAAACAGCAAGCAATGCAGGTGTAGAAGCAGTAACACCCCCCCCCCCCCCCCCCATATTACTCACCAGGTCACTCTGGACAACTTCTTCTGGGGGGCTCTGTCCAGTACTGCAGGGGTTAACCTTTTCTTGCTCCACCACGTGTGTGTGTGTGTCTTTGTGTGTTTGCCTGCCTGTGGGCATGTGTGCGTGCGTGTGTCATTATGCCTCTCTGCATGGATGGTCTTTTTCAAATGTACCCTGTCACTCACAGAGTTTGCTGCAGGGTTAGGGTTTGCTGCTGGGGACGTGAGGGGCTGGCTGGGTAATAAGGGGGAAGGGGAGGATGCTATATGCCTGCCTGGCTGGATGGGATGGAATGTAAGCTGAGTCTGATCCTGAGCCCTATAGCCCTATAGCCTGAGTGAGCAGCCTGAGAGGAGAGGAAAGGCAGCGAGGCCCTGGATGGTGTCGAGAGGCTGATGGAACTGTGCTGCTGAATAATTGACACTAGCACAAGGCTCTGCTGGATAGACATGGAGAAATGGAGAGAGCCTTTCTCTACCTCTTTCCATCTCTCTCTCTCTCTCTCTCTCTCTCCATCTCTCTTCTTCTCCCTCTTTCCCTAATCCCCATAATCTCTGTCTTTTTCTCTCTCTGTCTCTCTCCCTCCTCCCAATCTCTCTCTCTCCCTCCATCTCCTTGGAAGGCTTCCTCTGTGCTGCTCGTTAGAGTCCTGGTAAACGTAGCAGTACTGCCATGGTGAATCTTTAATGGAACGAATTGTGCATTTTTTATGACACCAAGCCAAGTGTGTGTATGTGTCTGTGTGTTTGAGAGAGAGCGAGGGTGTGTGTGTGTGTTTGTCAGAATGTGTGTGGGTGCACGTGTTTTATAGCCTACTATATCTTTGTGTGATGACAGATAATGCTATTCAAATAATGAAGTCCTCCAAAATTGGAAGGGGAAAAAAATACTGATTGTTTATATAAAGATAGCTTGGAAGCTATTTTGCACAGCCAGTACTTTCCTGATTCACAGTGACCTCACAAATCAAAGGGTTTGTGTTCTGTACTGGGGACCACTACTAGTAGTGGTGATCGATTAGTGCTTTTTGAGGAACGTTTCGGTTCGGTTGACATTTTTTTGTAAACATTAAATGCATTATTAAATATGACGTTGAAATGATTTCAGAGCTTTTTTATTTAAATTCCAAAGCCAAATATTGAGAACATTCAATTAGGTCGTTCTACCTCAAAAACACATTTKGACTCCCTCCCATCATCTCAGATTGTTCAGAAATCATTTATGAAGTTAGTAACAGTTAAGACTAGCATTCCTGAAACATTATTTTGTTGAAATATAATTTGATCTCTGAGAAATTAAGCTAATTGATTGCACCCAAATCGTCCATTTTAATAGATAAGATTCAGATAATATTCAATGAATATAGTACCCAACATCCGATTTGGACCAAACTTCTTCCTACCAATGAGTAAGGAGGACTGGCTGTATAGCAGGAACAGTCAAAACCTGTTTTTTCCCCACACTACTTTGTGGTAAATAATAATAATAACTTTTAAAGTTTCTTCAAGTGCAGTTGCAAAAACCTTTAAGCGCTATACGGAAACTGTCTCTCATGAGGACCGCCACAGGAAAGGAAGACCCAGAGTTCCCTCTGCTGCAGAGGAGAAGTTCATTAGAGTTACCAGCCTCAGATTGCAGCCCAAATAAATGCTTCACAGAGTTCAACTAACAGGCATATCTCAACATCAACTGTTTAGAGGAGACCGCGTGAATCAGGCCTTCCTGGTCGAATTGCTGCYAAGAAATCACTACTGAAGGACACCAATAATAAGAAGAGACTTTCTTGGGCCAAGAAACACGAGTAATGGACATTAGACCGGTGGAAATCTGTCCTTTGGTCTGATGAGTCCAAATCTGAGATTTTTGGTTCTTACCACCGTGTCTTTGTGAGACACAGAGTAGGTGAACAGATGATCTCCACATTTGTTGTTCCCACCGTGAAGCATGGAGGAAGAGGTGTGATGGTGTGGGTATGCTTTGTTGGTGACACTGTCAGTGAWTTCAAGGCACATTTAACCAGTATGCCTACCACAGCATTCTACAGTAATACGTGATCCCATCTGGTTTGCGCTTAGTGGGACTATTTGTTTTCCAACAGGATAATGACCCAACACACCTCCAGGCTGTGTAAGGGCTATTTGACCAAGAAGGAGAGTGATGGAGTGCTGCATCAGATGACCTGGCCTCCACAATCACCCGACCTCAACCCAATTGAGATGGATTGGGATGAGTTGGACCGCAGAGTGAAGGAAAAGCAGCCCAAAGTGCTCAAAATATGTGGGAACTCTTTCAAGACTGTTGGAAAAGCTTTCCAGGTGAAGCTGGTTGAGAGAATGCCAAGAGTTTGCAAAGCTGTCATCAAGATAAAGGTTGGCTACTTTGAAGATATATAAAATATATTTTGATTTGTTTAACACTGTTTTGGTTACTACACGATTCCATATGTGTTATTTCATAGTTTTGGTGTCTTCACTATTATTCTACAAAGTAGAAAATAGTTAAAAAGTAAAGAAAAACCCTGGAATGAGTAGGTGTGTCCAAACTTTTGACTGGTACTGTAAGTATTCATCATTCTGAAGATGTTCGTACAACTTGATTGGAATCCACATGTGTTCAATTCAATTAATTGGACATGATTTGGAAAGACACACACCTGTCTATATAAGGTCCCACATTTGACAGTGCATGTCAGAGCAAGAACCACGCCATGAGTTCGAAGGAAATGTCTATAGAGCTCCGAGACAGGATTGTGTCAAGGCACAGATCTGGGCAAGGGTACCAAACATTTCTACAGCATTGAAGGTCCCCAAGAACTCTTCCTAGAGCTGACCACCCGGCCAAACTGAGCAATCGGGGGAGAAGGGCCATGGTCAGGGAGGTGACCAAGAACCCAATGGTCACTCTGACAGAGCTCCAGAGTTCCTCTGTGGAGATGGGAGAACCTTTTTGTGACTATTATTTAATTTCTTAAAAGTCATCATCTCTTCTCTGCTCKGGCAATAGCAGCCAGACAACCATCTAACGTTATCTCTGTTKTCCCCAACGAGTCATAAAATTTTATTAGGCTAGTAGATGGTTAACTAGATAGTAACTGCACATGCTGCAGAGCTGTCTGACTAAATCACTATTTTAGTAGTTCTTAAGGCATACTTTCAAGACTGCTACAACTATCAATTGGGTAGATCTACCTCATGAACTGTCTGTATGCCTCTTGTCTCTGTGTTGTGTACATTCCTCTCTGATGTGGTCTGTGTGCGGAGCCGGGAAGAACAAGCGCAATGGATTCCGGTCATTGTAGTTAATTACCATGTTTTCTGCGCTGAACTAGGTTGAATATTTAATWAATGAAAACTACAATTCCCTACAGCATCCCACAGATTGTTCTTGATTTGATGTCTCTCGTGCGCTTGATAGAGAAACAGCACATTGAGCTCACAAAAAATATAATCATAAATGGAATTCAAGTAATTGAACCAACGTCTGTCAATTAGTTGTTTAGTAATAATAATAAAAAAACGAATATTTCAGCACTAGGGACATTAAATTACAGTTATATTACATTATACTGTATTGCATTAGACTGGGTCTGATTGATTACTTCTGTTAGAATTGTCTTTTTTGTTGTTGTTGTATTTGAGTCAAACTGTAGTCTGATTTGTGTATCCTAAACCTCAGGTTTGTATTGTGCTTCTTTCCGTTTGTCGTACCTCTGCTGCTGCTGCTGCTGCTGCATATGGAATCCATCTCAGCACAGTAACGTCTGGCACGGAGTAAGAATCAAGTTGGTCTTTTCTCTCCCTTTAAAAAGTGAAATTGGGTCTCTCTCTCCGCACTTCCACTTGGCTGAAACCTCCAGAAATGAAGGAACAGAGATTTGTGTGTGTGTGTGTGTGTGTGTGCGTGTGCGTGTGCGTGTGCGTGTGTGTGTGTGTGTGTGTATTTGCAATCCGAGGAGTGTCGAGTAATGACTACTCATAGATAGGGGACGTACTACCACTGTTCAGTTCAATTCACCCTGGATGTGTTGTATGATGTCACCCTGGATGTGTTGTATGATGTCACCCTGGATGTGTTGTATGATGTCACCCTGGATTAAGGCAGAATTAATAAGCACCACACACTGCAGAACTTTGTGTCCTTATCCCCGGCAGCAGTATGAAGAATGGCTACTTTTTGCTTCCTCTAAGACTAAGAACTCTGGCTTTGTTGTTGCCTTTGGCTTTGTTGGTGTTTTCTGAGGGGGGGGGGGGCGCATGTTGGAATCAAAGACAAATTGTCTTATCAGACAAAAATTGGATTCTATTGGAGCACAACCACCCCACAGAGACATATGGAGAACAAAGACAGGGAGGAAATAATGGAAGTTATCAATCTGTCAACAGGTACTGTACACAGCTCTCTGTCTTATTCTGCCCACCCACTCCATTGCCTTTACTTTGAAGCAAAATGTGTGTGTGTGTGTGTGTGTGTGTGTGTGTGTGCACGTTTGCGTGCACATTCTGCCCACCCACTCCATTGCCTTTACTTTGAAGCAAAATGTTTGTGTGTGTGTATGTGTGGCAGTTTAAAGTACTGCAGTATTGTAACGTGGTTGTTAGTGACTTGAGTGTGACTCTGCCAGCTCTGTGTCAGACTACCCTGAGGAATCAAGTCCCTTCCTGAAAAGCATGCTGAATCGTTGCTCTGGGTGTGGAGGTGTGTGTGTGCGCACGTACGTGCGCACACTCGGATCAGGGTGACAGTAATGCTCTAACCAAGCTGACTTTCTCTCTTCCGCTGTCTTTATCTCTATCGCTCCCTCTCTCTCTTTCCCTCTCTCTCTTTCCCTCTCCCTCCCACTGCCTCTCTCTGTGGATGGTAGTGGTTTCTATGTCAAGTGTGTGTAGTGCAGTAGTAGGTACCTGTGTTCTATAGTGAGCCTGCCAGACCAGGCAATGGCTGTGGATCTCCGAGCCTCTGAGGCATGTAACAGGATAATCCCAGCCTGATCACAGAGACATGCTGTGACACCCTCAATCAACCTGTCGCCTGGCAATGAGCAGCCCGATACAACTGCTACTGTCTCCTAGACCTAGTCTGGCCTTTATTTGATCTATCACACCAGACACTATACAGAAATCCCTAAATATATACAATCAGGTCCATAATTATTGGCCCCCTTGATAACGAGCAAAAACGAAATAAAACAAATACTGAGCTATATTGTATGCAATTTTTTTTGGGGGGGGGGGTTATTTTATACTACTACAATTGCTCAGAGAAAGAGATTTTGTCTAACAAGTCATTAAAAAAAATCTAAAAACGATAGGGGTCAATGATTGGCACCCCTGTTTTCAATACTCTAGCATTGCGCGGATAACAACACTGAGCCTTTTTCTAAAATGTTTTATGAGATTGGCGAACATGTTGGGAGGGTGGCCAAAGTGCTCTATTTTCTTGTCATCTGACCATAGCACTGCCTGGAGTTTGATAAACAGCCTTGGCACTTGGATTGGAACTGGTGCWACGGTCAAATGACATGAAAATAGAGCTCTTTGGCCACGCACACCAGTGGCGGGTTTGTTGTGGAAAAACAGAAGCATATGCTGAAAAGTACCTCATACCTACGGTAAAATATGGTGGTGGGTAGATCTTTGATGTTATGGTTATGTTTTAGATGCACTATTGTAAAGTGGCTGTTCCACTGGATGTCATAAGGTGAATGCACCAATTTGTAAGTCGCTCTGGATAAGAGCGTCTGCTAAATGACTTAAATGTAAATGTAAATGGGGCTATTTTGCTTCCAGAACATTTTAGCCAAAAACCTGGTTGCCTCTGCCAGGAGGCTGACACTTGGCCGCAAGTGGATCTTCCAGCAAGACAATAACCCCAATCATTAATCAAAATCCACAAAGAAATTGTTAATTGACCACAAAATCAACATTTTACAATGGCCATCTCAGTCTCTGGACTTGAACCCCATTGAAAACGTGTGGTTTGAATTGAAGAGGGAATCCATAAGCGCAGACGAAGGATATCAAGGATCTGGAAAGATTCTGTATGGGTGAATGGTCTAAGATCCCTCCCAATGTGTTCTCCAATCTCATAAAACATTTTAGTAAAAGGCTCAGTGTTGTTATCCTCCTAATGGGAGGGTYCTGGAGTATTGAAAACAGAGGTGCCAATCATTTTGACCCCTTTTTTAGATTTTATTTATTACTCGTTAAACAATTGTATTAGTATAAAATAAAATAATTAAAATATTTGAGCATACAGTATAGCTCCTGACTGGCGCAGCGGTCTAAGGCACTGCATCTCAGTGCTTGAGGCGTCACTACAGACACCCTGGTTCGATTCCAGGCTGTATCACAACTGGCCGTGATTGYGAGTCACATAGGGCGGTGCACAATTGACCCAGTGTTGTTTGGCTGGTGTAGGCTGTCATTGTAAATAAGAATTTGTTCTTAACTGATTTGCCAAGTTAAATAAAGGTCAAACAAAAAATATATAATTTAWACAGTCTTTTTTGCTGATCTTTATCAAAGGTGCTAATKATTTTTGGTCTGACTYTACATGATAAACTATGATTTACTACACTACACTATCTACAGTCCACACTTAGTTACCCTTGATAGTAAGTACTGTAGTATAGGCCGTGGAGAATTTTGGTGTGATTTATTTTCATTCTGGGCCCTACTTACCAAACGGTTAAATAATGTGGTTTAAGTGGCTGCTGTGCTGTTTGGATGGCTCAGTTCATATGGCCATCTAACAGTGCAGAAAATTGCGTGTTTCTTGGCCTGTAGTCTGCTGTGACCTGGGCTAACACTACTTCTACTCTAAATTAGCACTGTTGTAAAATGAAAGGTCAAATACACAGCATTTAAACAGTGAGCAATAATCTAATGAATTCAATAATTATTTCATTAAAATAGCTAAACTTGCTTTTTTCCCCCAATAATCATCTTGGATCTATTTGGTAGCTAACAAGGTTGAACAGTGGAATTGTTATGAACTGTCTCCAACTGTTTGAAAAGAATGTTAGCCTGGCCACTTTGTTCAGATGTTGAAATCAAGTGGCTTACCTTATTTCTGAAACCGCTTGCCAGAGAGGAAGATGCGATCTCTCAACTTTGTTGGTATGAGAGGCAGGGGGAGGGGCATGGTGTGTGTGTAAACCATTGAGTAAGAGGCGAAGCGCTAATGTCTGTCCAAAAATAAGGCCAATGAGTTTCTATGGGCTTATTTTGGACCTAAGCTTGTCGCCTGCCTTCCCCCTTTGGGGCGACTCCCATTGTTAGGGTGGAGTACGTGCGTCTTGTCATTATATACAGATCTCTGGTGTAAATGGAAAGGTGCACACAGCACAGAGGAGGGAAGGAGACGAGACGAAAAATACAACATGAGAACAAGCAGAATATCGCGCAAAAACATACATTCAAATGAATTTGATATATCGCCCAGCTCTACTCCCACTGGACAGGATTACACTGGCTAGCATTGTGTGCTGCTGCTGGACAATCTGCTGGTTTATTGTAGTTTTTTCTCTCGGTCTGTCTGTGCCACCGACAAGAGCCACTAAATAGTTGAGTGAAGGACGCTCTCGTTCAGCACAATTGTTTCTCTGTGCGAGCTCATTGAGAGTTTGGGTTCGACAAAATAATATGAAGAGATAAGGCAAATGAGAAAGGGCCCTATCATATAATGTGGCGGTGCAAGGTCTCAACTCCAGTTTACATTCTCTAAATGTTTGTTTATATTCTCCTTTATAGGTCTGTTTATATCCTCGTGTGACTGTATAACACACACACACACACCCTTCACTGGAGCTCCTCTGAGTAAATGTTGATGCACCTTTAGTTGTAATTCTCTACGGGTACGCCGAGGCTCCTGTCTCTTTCACTGACAGCTGCAGTATTTCTTAAGAGGACGTCTGAGTGGCCAGCCTGCCCCTCATGTGTCCTCAAGGTAAATGTAGGCACTTTAATGTCTTGGCGAGTGACCCTAGGTACCACACATGCACAAGCACACAGAGCCTTGCCCGTGGCCCAGTTTTGGAATGGCCCTGTCCTTCCCCAAGGCTACCTCCTGTCTCTTTGCTCTGTTTATGGCAGCCAGAGAATCAACTGTGTGGTCACATAAACTCAGTTAAAGTATAACATCCACAGCAAGGTCCCCTCTTCAGTGACGGACGGTTAGCCAGCGCAGCTTAGTTCACCTCATACAAAAGTAAAAAAATAAAWAWAAWAAAAACTTCATTTAAAAGAGGTTGATTAGATGGCGGTGAATAAGAAGTTGTTGGCTGTCAGGAACGGGTTGACCACAGGTTTGCTCTTAGCTCTGTCTGTGTGTTAGCGCTGGTGATGCTAGCCTCTCTGCTTACTGAGCATACCTACTGGGGTTTGTCCTCACATTGGCTTCTAATGTTGGTATGTGTGCAAGTGTAGTTGGAGACGATCTATTGTCAAGACTTAAAAGGCTCCTCCAGCGAGCTGTCAATCACCATCCAGCCTGACATCATACAACACATCAAACAAAGGCAGAGTAGGGTCACTCAGGGATAATGAATGGTGATGAGGTTGATCGTGACCATTATCTCAATGAGAATTAATCAGGGTCTATTGGCACAAACCTGTATCGTACATATGTGTCTTGACACTACACCATAACCACGTTTGGCATGTTAACCCTAGAGGGGTTGCTACAGTACACTGTTACTGGGAACAAAATATAGGTTATTGTCAAACTATGCTGCATCTCTGTTGTGTGATAAGTCACAACCCTCTATTTAATCTGTGGGAAGAGGGTTTAATTTAGTAACCACCACGCTGGCCCTAGTCCACCTCTCCCAGTTCACCCTTGACCTCAAACTGGACTCTCCTAACTGGCTGGACGAGGCTGTGGAATACCATTCTTCTAACCRGTCACAGCAGCCTATTTACTCTGTGCTGTGTAGGATGTTTGTGATGTTTGTTTGTGTACTTACCTATCTGTGCTAGTGGCCTCATTCCGCCCCACTAATTGTGCACACCCTGTTGACAAGGTTGTGTCTCGCTTGGTTGTCCGTGACGTAAGTGGTGCTGCGTACATCAAACCAGCTAGTGAGCGTAGCATAGCTGTTTCTGAAGGGAGGCTGAAAGGGAGAGGAGGTGAGGAGCGCATGCTTGACAGTGTAATCCTCCATACTAGCTTCAGCTGTCTCTCTCTCTGGTAGCAATGTTTGCCAACCATGCACACACTCACACATACAATACACACGTARGCCAACAAAGGCGCCAACACATGTACATATCCATATTCATAATATTCAGTACATATCATATACAGGTAACTGACAAAATAAAGGAAACACCAACATGAAGTGTCTTAATAGGGCGTTGGGCCACCACGAGCCAGAACAGCTTCAATACGCCTTGGCGTAGATTCTGCAAGTGTCTGGAACTCTGGAGTAACTATTGGAGGGATGCGAGAAATTCCGTAATTCGTTTTTCTTGTTGATGGGAGTGGAAAACGTGGCTTCAGGTGCTGCTTCAGATTCTTCCATAAGTGTTCCATTGGGTTGAGATCTGGTGACTGAGATGGCCATGGCATCGTTTTCATGCTCATCAAAGCATTCAGTGACCACTCGTGCACTGTGGATGCCCAAGCAGAAAAAAACATATTTAAATCTACATTTGAACATTTTAAAATACATTTAATGTATTTAATGTCAATTTTATTTGTATTTGATTAGTATAGTATATTAAATACATAAAAAATGATCTTAATATGTACA
Source organism: Salvelinus sp. IW2-2015 (assembly GCF_002910315.2). NCBI lineage: Eukaryota > Metazoa > Chordata > Actinopteri > Salmoniformes > Salmonidae > Salvelinus > Salvelinus sp. IW2-2015. The sequence continues at coordinate 36,040,543 of NC_036858.1, read as the reverse complement.
CTTTTTTTCTACTTAAGTACGATCTTAGTATATTAGATAAAGAGCAAAACAAATATAGACCGTAAGTACATTTTAAGTATATTTCTCATAAATTAGAAATATASCAACATTTTATTTGAATTACAATTCCTGTATTTTCTTTACAAAAAAATATATAGAGTGATTCAAGTATACCTTCACAAACATGCTTCTAGTCATTAACCACATTAGCTATTGTAATTAGCCATGTAAAGGTCACCTTGATTGACCAWGGCATCATCTCAGCCAATGTTAACATGCTATTTACAAAGCAATTGTGGCTAGAACAGTAATTTACAAGTAACACTTTTCAGAATTGTGCACTATTGGGATTTCACACTTTAGTTGTTTAAGGTAATAAATTAACATTTCAATAAAATGTGTAATGTGTAATATGTAATGTGTAATCAAAAGTACAACATTATTCAGTTTAAAAATGTACATCAAAACATTTGAATAAGCTAAATATGAGGAATAATATCATATTATAAATCATAACTTCAACTGCAGAAAAGGATGCCGGGGAATATGCAAATTTTTTGCACATTCATTTTTGAAAGTATACTTTAAATATATTTTGTGGACATTTATAGTTAAATATACTTTTTTGAAAGTATACTTAAGTATATTTTCTTGAGATGTGAAAAAGTATACTCTCAGGAAGCATGTTCCTCAGCTGTGCAATAAACAATCGTTATCACTGTGAACTTTCTCTGCACTCTTCTGAAAAGGAATTCAGAAAGTACTAAACAAATTACTAGCACTAACACTACAATGCCTTGGAAACGAATTGATACCCTTTGGATTTATTCACATTTTGTTTTTACAAAGTGGGATTAAAATGGATTTAATTAGAATTTTTTGGTCAACAATCTACACAAAATACTCTAATGTCAAAGTGGAAGATTATTTTTTTTTTTTTTTTTTTAAAGATTGATAGAAATGAAATAACTAAAATATAGTCGTTGCATAAGTATTCATCTCCCTGAGTCCATACATGCTATATACACCGTTGGCTGCGATTACAGTGGTGAATCTTCTTGGGTAAGACTCTAAGAACTTTACACACCTGGATTGTGCATGATTAGTACTTTATTCTTTTCACAATTCTTCAAGATCTTTCAAGATGTTGGTGCTCATGACTACACAGCAATTTTCAAATCTTGCCATAGATTTTCAAGCAGATTGATGTCAAAACTGCCACTCAGGAACATTTACTGTCTTCTTGGTAAGAAACTCCAGTGTTAGCAGTTGATGTTACTCTTCAATAACACAGACCCCAAGGCAAATCAGGGGGAGAAAAATAGGTTTATTCAAAGAGAATAAATCATAGATGTTATGCTGAGAGGTAGATGTCCATTCTCCCCTGTCCTCAGTGATTCTCTCCACAGAACAAAGAGACAGGATGTAGTTTTTTACCCCCAACCCTAGCCTGTGGGTGACCAATTAGAATTCCTGGCAATAGAATTGGGCCAATGGCCAGATAACAAGTATCCCATTTCAGGCTCAACGTATAGACAATTTGGACCAATGAGAACATGCCATGTAGCTATGAGTCCCGGACTAAATTTGTCTCTGACCCATGAATCATTAATTCCCTATTACAGAAAAACACTATTTCCATTGATCGTTAATTCCGTCATGACCTCTACAGTCGTGGCCAAAAGTTTTGAGAATGACACAAATATTAATTTTAATAAAGTCTGCTGCCTCAGTTTGTATGATGGCAATTTGCATATACTGCAGAATGTTATGAAGAGAGATCAGATGATTTGCAATTAATTGCAKAGTCCCTCTTTGCCATGCAAATGAACTGAATCCCACAAAAATTATTTCCACTACATTWCAGCCCTGCCACAAAAGGACCAGCTGACGTCATGTCAGTGATTATCTCGTTAACACAGGTGTGAGTGTTGACGAGGACAAGGCTGGAGATCACTCTGTCATGCTGATTGAGTTCGAATAACAGACTGGAAGCTTCAAAAGGAGGGTGGTGCTTGGAATCATTGTTCTTCCTCTGTCAGCCATGGTTACCTGCAAGGAAACACGTGCCGTCATCATTGCTTTGCACAAAAAGGGCTTCACAGGCAAAGATATTGCTGCCAGTAAGATTGCACCGAAATCAACCATTTATCGGATCATCAAGAACTTCAAGGAGAGCGGTTCAATTGTTGTGAAGAAGGCTTCAGGGCGCCCAAGAAAGTCCAGCAAGCGCCAGGACCGTCTCCTAAAGTTGATTCAGCTGCGGGATCGGGGCACCACCAGTACAGAGCTTGCTCAGGAATGGCAGCAGGCAGGTGTGAGTGCATCTGCACTCACAGTGAGGCGAAGACTTTTGGAGGATGGCCTGGTGTCAAGAAGGGCAGCAAAGAAGCCACTTCTCTCCAGGAAAAACATCAGGGACAGACTGYTATTCTGCAAAAGGTACAGGGATTGGACTGCTGAGGACTGGGGTAAAGTCATTTTCTCTGAAGAATCCCCTTTCCGATTGTTTGGGGCATCCGGAAAAAAAGCTTGTCCGGAGAAGACAAGGTGAGCGCTACCATCAGTCCTGTGTCATGCCAATAGTAAAGCATCCTGAAACCATCCAGGAACAGTTTGGTGATTAACAATGCCTTTTGCAGCATGATGGAGCACCTTGCCATAAGGCAAAAGTGATAACTAAGTGGCTCGGGGAACAAAACATCAATATTTTGGGTCCATGGCCAGGAAACTCCCCAGACCTTAATCCCATTGAGAACTTGTGGTCAATCCTTAAAGAGGCGGGTGGACAAACACAAACCCACAAATTCTGACAAACTCCAAGCATTGATTATGCAAGAATGGGCTGCCATCAGTCAGGATGTGGCCCAGAAGTTAATTGACAGCATGCCAGGGCGGATTGCAGAGGTCTTGAAAAAGAAMGGTCAACACTGCAAATATTGACTCTTTACATKAACTTCATGTAATTGTCAATAAAATCCTTTMACACTTATGAAATGCTTGTAATTATACTTCAGTATTCCATATTAACATCTGACAAAAATATGTAAAGACACTGAAGCAGCAAACTTTGTGGGTATTAATATTTGTGTTCTTCTCAAAACTTTTGGCCACGACTCTATTCTTCTGCGTGGTGTATCTATCTTCAAAATATTCTTACACCCACCCCAGACTGTTTAAAAAATAGAAAACATGAAAAAATAGATTAGCAGTAAACATAAAATCATTTACATGAAACACCTTGCATTTCTATAAAACACAAAGGGCATATTCTACTTGCTGTTGCAGTAAGAAATAGATTTKATGGAAAGTTATAGAAAATAAGTGTTAACAGGTGRAATGATGTCCCTTACGATTCCTACCACACCCTGTATTAGGAGGAAACTCACAAAATAAYTAATTGTCATTCACCAAGTCCTTAGAAAAGTGACCAGCTCTTCCACACTGGTTTCAATCCCACATAGATAATAACTATTAGAAATTATGTTCTGACAGTCTGCRGGTAGTGAGSAATTCTTCTTCCGTTCCACTGGTTGATAAGGACTTCTCTAATGAACACTTCACCGGTGATCTTGTATCGTTTCAGGTACAGTCCTTGGGATATTGCTTCAGCTTCAGACYGTAGATTCTCATAACCTGTAACGAAGGGAACAAAAAAGTGAAAGTAACATGTCCTGGTTTCAAGAGAAATGGATATTTCATATAGATTTCCCTAAGTAAGCATGTCCCGATTTTCAMGAAAAACTTGGACATTTCACKTAGATATCCCTAATATGACGACTGCGGTGTACAACATAAAAGCTTATCAGGTTCTGATCACCTTACTATGCGTCTTCACCCGAGATTGCCCCCCCGACTGCTAATCAATCAGTTCTTTATTCTCCAGGCTCRGCTTTGTCATCAAAATGGACAACCTTGCAATGAGTAACATGTATCCATCGTGATTTTCCCTGGACTTTCACTGCTGAGCTCATTATGAGCAAAACTTGATAAGGACCTTCCCATTTTGGCCCTAATGTCTCTGTTACATATTTTTTTACCATCACCCACTGTCCTGGTACTACGTCCTGTCCCCCCCTTGGGAGTTATTCCCCACGCCTCTTTTACTTGTCTGTCTGCTTCCTCTACTGCATTAGAGAGTTGTATGCAATCGTTAAGCATTGTGTCACTCATAAAGTGAACGTCTGCTTTTCTCAAATCTAACGTGTCTGGTAGTGACATGGGTCGACCTGTGGTGACCTCAAATGGACTCAACCCTGTGGTTTTGTTATGTGTTGCCCGTATACTAAATAATAACGTAGGCAATGCATCCTGCCATGCTATCCCTTCTTGATGCATCTTTGAAAGTCTCTCTCTCACCACGCGATTTGTGCATTCATTTTCAAAATTGCAACTTGTCCAGGTAACTGGAGAGCATTCAGTAGAGCCATCACCTCTGGTCCATTCTTCACAGGAGCTCCCAGTGATGTCATTGAATCCTCTGTTTTTCCATGTTTTTCCAAAATCATGGTTAACGCCGAAAGCATACCTTGAGTCTGTGTAGATATTAGCTGTTTTTCCTTCAGCCTGTTTCCTTCAGCCACCAATTCCGCAACCTGGGCTGATGTTCCTGCAGGTAACTTGTCTGTCACTATCACATTGTCCATTGTGGTAACTGCCCAGCCTGKCTTCCTCACACCCTCCTCCACAATGCTTGAACCGTCTGTGTATAAGATAAACTCAGGGTTTTCCAACGGATGACTCTTAGTCAACCCATCAGAGAGCTGATCCAAAACCAACTCACAACAGTCGTGTTCAAGTAATGTGGTATCTGGAGGAAGCATCGGAGTAGCGGGATTACATGGTGTGCCACGTTGGGTGATGATGTTAGGAGCCTCCAACACAGTTGACCATTTGTTCCAACGAGCAGCTGTGACCTGTGCAGCTCGATTCATTGTCAAAATTGTATGAACAGCATGTCGGCAGAACGTGTCTTTTTAACTATACACACGTCCCATGGATCTTTAATCACTACTTTAGTAGCGGCAATAGCTTCCTTGCTAATGGGATATTGTTTTGTTCAAGGTGGGGCAACAACTGTCAAGCACACTGGTTCCATATCCTAAGTTCCACACTCATTTTTCTTTGTAGTGCAAATAGGATGATTCTGAACTGTAGATCCCTGCAGTTGTCTAATTTGCCACGTCACCTTTCCTTCAGAGATGTTCAGTGTAGAGTCAAGTTGCATAATAACATCAAGGCCTAAATTAGGTTGTTCAAATGAGCCTATCCACACCCCTGCATCAATCTTCATTGGACCAATAGAAATTGATAATGGTTTGTTCTGTTTCATGTCTGTCTTCCCCCACACTCCTGTTGCTCTCATTTTCTTTCCCGTGTACTGAGGACATTTATGTTTTGCATAAGATATGGGCAATACAGTGACTTCAGCACCCGTATCACCTAAACAAACTACTGCAAAGTTGTAAACCATCATGTTGACATATGTTCCATCTGATTTCATATGTACACCAGCTGAGATGGGACGTATGACGGAGTCTATTAGTTTCCCTCCACAGCATCCAGCAACCTCTGCTGTTGAGCCGGAGCGAGCTTCTTACATTTCTGCATCAGAATTGTGTCGTTGGGGCTGTTGTCTTGTTTCCATTTTCTCTTAGACAGACCTTCTCCTGTTCATTCCTCATAAGGACACGTTTTCTTTTCCGACAGTCTCCTTGCCACAGTGACCAGAAATCCCTCAATAATGACATACACCAGGTTTCTCTTCTGCTGAACTAATTATGTTGTTGGTTTCACTCGGGGAAACACGCACAACTCTGATAACAGCCGGTTTATTGTTTTGATTGATGTCTCTGTCCAGTCGTGACAGCCTGTCGATGATGTCGCCATAGTTTGTCTCTCCCAGTCAGTAGTTGTGGAAACAAAAGTTTTTCACAAATCATTGTGTATGGATTGCATCAGCTGATGGGTGATTGCCCCATTTTTGGAGGAATTGAGTGCATCTTCCATGTCGGGTAACCCACTGTGTCTAACCACTTCTGCTCTAAACCTTTCTTCAAATTCAACAAACGGTTCTTTTGGTTTTTGAACACATTGGGTTATCTCTCCCCAATTGGTGGTTGCATTGGTCAGGCCCTTAAGGAAATGCATGTATGGCTCTCCATCCATCGGCCACATCTTGCTCTTCACCACCCACAAAGCTCTATAAACCTTTTCTTCAAGTACTCCATGTTCACGGTTGTTCAAAACAAAGGCTAATAACTGTAACCCATCATAAGGATGTAGATTGTAGAGTTTCTTATAACGCATCAACTGGCCCCATGTCTTCATACCCACGTCTTGTGGATGCCCCAGAGCCTTTCACCAAGAACCCTCAAACTCTCTTTATCTCTCTGCAATGTCCTATCACGGTTATCAAGAAATATTTTCTCCTCCCTTTTTCTGATTTCAACTAATACCGTTAAAGACCATCGTGTTTTTGTCAACGAGTTAGACATTCTCTGTATTTTTCCCCACACTTTTTTAAAATATCAGACAGATTCCATATTCTACCTTTGTCAACAATGTCGGAATATTTCTTTATTATCTCTTGCCTACACTCCTCTACTTTGAAATGGTTCTTCATATCACTAGAGAGTGAATTCAAAATCTTTTTGATGTTCACATCCAGAGGAGCTGTTCCACCCTTTTCCAGAGTGGTTTTCTCGCTTAACAATGGCATCACATTAACTTCAAAAGTTGTATAATATATATCTCTAGGTTTATATATTTATTTAACTCCAATATATATGCATAACCCCTTTTGAGGACTATAACCTCTATAACCTTATCTTCTAGAACACAAGTTGTTTCTGTAGGGCCGGGTTACCCATAAAACTTGTGTTCACTTCAAAACAAGAAGGTTTCACACCCTCAATCAATTATGGCTTATTTAACTGATAAGGCTTTAACAAAAAGGACTCAAAGCTTTAATAGAGGACTCGAGCCCCTATAATAGAGATTTAACAAACCTGTCACAGAACAAACAAAGGACTAAACCCTGTAACAGAACGAAGGACTCGAACCGTATACATCACAGATACGTAACACTCATTGCATGCACTAATTTTAACCTGATTTGGTTCTTTTAAATGATATCGGTCTAGACTCACCCAGCAATATGTCAGCAGTCAATCAGGAGATTAAGAGTTGACTCCCATGGGTTGCGCTCAGCCATCTCTCACTCTTTTCCCTGGATCAACACACAGTTGATGAGCTTTTCCTTGTTGTTGTTCAAGACCAATTCATCCGGGTCACGGCACCAAGTTTTAGCAGTTGATGTTACTCTTCAATAACACAGACCCCAAGGAAAATCAGGTGGAGAAAAATTGTTAATAGATTAATAGAGGACAAATCATAGATGTTATGCTGAGAGGTAGATGTTCATCCTCCCCTGTCCTCAGTGATTCTCTCAATATAACAAAGAGACAGGATGTAGTTTTATACCCCCAACCCTAGCCTGTGGGTGACCAATTAGAATTCCTGGCAATAGAATTGGGCCACTGGCCAGATAACAAGTATCCCATTTCAGGCTCAACGTATAGACAATTTGGACCAATGAGAACATGCCATATAGCTATGAATCCCGTACTGAAATTCCTCCCGTGTCTCTGACCCATGAATCATTAATTCCCTATTACAGAAAAACACTATTTCCATTGATCGTTAATTCCCTCTTGACCTCTAGTCTGTGTTGTGTATTTATCTTCAAAATATTCTTATACCAGTGTAGATTTGGCCTTGGTTATTGTCCTGCTGAAAGGTGAATTCCTCTTCCAGTGTCTGTTGTAAAGCAGACTGAAGCAGGTTTTCCTCTAGGATTTTGCCTGTGCTTAGCTCCATCCCGTTTCTTTTTATCTGGAAAAACTCCCCAGTTAACATAAGGCTTTGCATTTAGGCCCCTTTTTTTGCTGTATTACTTTAGTGCCTTGTTGCATACAAGATTAATGTTTTGGAATATATTTATTCTGTATATTTGAATTATTATTTTCAGTCTTTCATTTAAATCATGATTGTGGAGTCACTACAATGTTGTTGATCCATCTTCAGTTTTCTCCCATCATAGACATTGAACTCACCAATGGCCTCATGGTAACATCCCTGAGCAGTTTCATTCCTGTCCTGTTCAGTTCAGAAGGCCGACTGTATCTTCGTGTCTGGGTGGTTTAATACATAATCCACAGCATAATTATTAACTTGATTATTAACTTAACTTACCAATAACTGCCCTTTTATGGGGCTTTTGAAATGCTCCCTGGTCTTTGTAGTTGAATCTGTGCTTGAAATCCAATACTTGACTGAGGGACCTTACAGATATTGTATGGATGCGGAACAGGGGAATGGTTAGTCATACAAAAATTATTATTATTTAACACATGTAACATAGTCTGTGATTTGTTAAGCCAAATTTTACTTCTGACTTAATTTCAGGCTTGTCTAAACAAAGCAACTGAATACTTTTTTGAGTTCATTGTTGACAACAAATGACTATTAAATACATTTTACTCCCACTTTTTAACATAATAAAATGTGAAGAAATCCAAGGAGTATGAATACTTTTGCAAGGCACTGTATACTTATAGTGTACTTGATCACTCACAAGCAGAGTTGCCCCCCAAAAAAATCTATGCTTAAATGTAAAAACAACTCCAAGTGTATTTTGAATTAATATAATAAATTACAATTGAAGTACAGTTTTAATTAATGTGTTTAAGTTTAATGATAGTGAACATATAGTATACTAAAGACTGATAAACTATTAATTAAAAGTACACTTTTAGTTAGTATATTGAAAATTGATGATAGTATATTTATAGTATAATAAAAGATTGAAAAAACAATAATTTAAAGTATACTTTTAATAAGTGTATTGAAGTGTGATGATATTATATTTATATTATACTTAAGATATACTTCAAATACGAGATGTAGTTTCAAGTATATTATTCAAATTTTTTGTATATTGAAATATTCTTAAGTATACTTGTAATATATTAGAATATATAAATGTTTTGCTTGGGTGGGGGCACTGTCATCCTATGTCAGCCAAAATAATGGGAAACTGAGCCTGGCTAGCATTTTTATACATGACCCTAATCATGAAGGGATGTTAAAGGTCAACTGTCCCTTAGCACCAACTTCTCTGGTTTTAAACAGCTTTGTGAGCCAGAAACATTAATTATATTATAGTGTCAAAACTGTGTAAATAGGATAATTTTGGTCATAAAGTCATTCTTGTTCAAAACTGAGTTTTGTAAGTGAGTTCATCCAGATTGAGTATAGATTGAGTATGGATTACGATCATCCCCACTTGCCTAGTGGCCACTAACACGAGAGAAGCAGCTGTGCTTATTGCGCTCTATCAGCTGCAACGCACTCTATCCAATCATAGCTCCCAGAACTTCTAGACAGACCTGCCCATTACACAGCGCCTCAGACTTGTTTACATAAGACAACATGTTGCCAATGTTATGTTGAACTAACCCTTGTCCCTAAGCCTCTTATGGAGTGGCCACTTGCTGATGTGTTTGGTAGTGTCACTCACTCAAGTCTGCCACTTCATTGGGCAAAATGAGAATTGAGACGATCAAAGAGCACTTGTATCCCAACTGCAACTTGTCAATATTCCAAAACCTGTTAGCAAGCATCTTGTGTCCCCCCACGACCTGTTTTGTAACATGATTCCCTATGAGAAAGTTGTAAAAAAAAAAAAAAAAACGAAGCACACGTCGCCACTCACCAGTGACTTGACAAGCTGATTGTGGCCTGGCTTCTCAATGTGCATGCTAGCTACTGCTAGCTTCATTGACATACACATAATTATAACTTAGCTAGCTAGCAAGTGATTTTGGCCACTGATAAACAGCGTGTAGCTTGTGCTTTATTTACGATAGTTTGACAGCTTGCAGTTGATGAAGTTGTAGACATGTTATTGTTCTCATAAATCAGTCCTGAGCATGCAGCTAGACTTTCCCGACTTGATATACTGTATGCAGTGGCCTGGCTAGTTTTTCATGCATACAAAAAAAACTTTAGATATACTGCATCAAACACCTTAGCTAGATGTAAAATTGCGTGACAAAGTCCACCTCGGCAAAAACGTCTAAATTAATGACAGATTTCTTGATAAATTCTGACTATTTTAAGGAAGTAACTATTTTGAGGAAGTGGCTATGTTGTTACTACAGTGACTCAGGAGTGACAAACAGCTGTACCTACCAGGGTACAGTATGCAAACATAACACACCCACATCAAACCACACCCCCAAGACAACTCTTGTTTGGCWTTAGTCATGGCTGCTAGCGTTTCTTAATGAGCAATCTTCAAAACGAGGCCAAATCAGGAAGTGCAATCACCCGTCAATTGCTTAGGAATTGCTCAGGAACCACAACTGTGTGGAAAGTACCTGCTTTCAACTGTGTGTGTGTGTGTGTATGTGTGTGTGTGTGTATGTGTGTGTGTGTGTGCAATCGGAAAGTATTCAGACCCCTTGACTTTTTCCACATGTTGTTATTTTACAGCCTTATTCTAAAATGTATTAAATAATGTTTTCCCCTCATCAATCTACACACAGTACCCCATAATGACAAAGCTAAAACAAGTTTATAGAAATGTTTGCACATTTATTTAAAATAAAAAACAGAAATACCTTGCAGTACAAGTCAAAAGTTTGGACACACCTACTTATTTGAGATTTTTGGTTCCAACAGCTGTGTCTTTGTGAAACGCAGAGTAGGGGAACGGATGATCTCCGCATGTGTGGACACGGTGACTGAGTTCATCATGAAGTGTATAGGGGATGTTGTTCCCACTGTGACTATTAAAACCTTCCCAAACCAGAAACCGTGGATAGATGGCAGCATTCTCGCTAAACTGAAAGTGTGAACCACCGCATTTAACCATGGCACGGTGACTGGGAATACGGTTGAATACAAACAGTGTAGTTATTCCCGCCGTAAGACTTTGTTACAAAAAAAACAATTATTTTAAAGTACACTTTTAATAAGTGTATTGAAGTGGTCTGCTAAACATGTGTATGTGACCTATAAAATTTGATTTAATTTGGTTCCCACCATGAAGCATGGAGGAGGAGGTGTGATGGTGTGGGGGTGCTTTGCTGGTGACACTGTCGGTGATTTATTTATAATTCAAGGAACACTTAACCAGCATGGCTACCACAGCATTCTGCTGCGACACGCATCTGGTTTGCGTTTAGTGGGACTAACATTTGTTTTTCAACAGGACAATGACCTAAAACACACCTCCAGGCTGTGTAAGGGCTATTTTACCAAGACAGAAAGTGATGGAGTGCTGCACAAGATGACCTGGCCTCCACAATCACCCAACCTCATCCCAATTGAGATAGTTTGGGTTGAGTTGGACCGGAGAGTGAATTATAAACAGCCAACAAGTGCTCAGCATATGTGGGAACACCTTCAAGACGGTTGGAAAAGTATTCCAGGTGAAGCTGGTAGTGAGAATYCCAAAAGTGTGCAAAGCTGTCATCAAGGCATAGGGTGGCTATTTTGAAGAATCTAAAATCTAAATTTGTTAACCACTTTTTTGGTTACTACATGATTCCATATCTGCTATTTCATAGTTTTGATGTCTTCACTATTATTCTACAATGTAGAAAATAGTAAAACATAAAGAAAAACCCTGGAATGAGTAGGTGTGCCCAAACAAGTATTCATCAACCTTGAGATGTTTCTACAACTTGATTGGAATCCACAAGTGTTCAATTCAATTAATTGGACATGATTTGGAAAGGCACACACCTGTTTATATAAGGTCCCACAGTTGACAGTGCATGTCAGAGCAAAAACCACACCATGAGGTTGAAGGAATTGTCTGTAGAGCTCTGAGACAGGATTGTATTAAGGCACAGATCTGGGCAAGGGTACCAAAACATTTCTACAGCATTGAAGGTCCCCAAGAACATAGTGGCCTCCATCATTCTTAAATGGAAGAAGTTTAGAACCACCAAGACTCTTSCTAGAGCTGGCCGCCCGGCCAAACTGAGCAATCGGGGGAGAAGGGCCTTGTCAGGGAGGTGACCAAGAACCCAAATGGTCACTCTGACAGAGCTCCAGAGTTCCTCTGTGGAGATGGGAGAACCTTCCAGAAGGGCAACGATCTCTGCAGCACTCCACCAATCAAGCCTTTCTGGTAGAGTGGCCAGACGGAAGCCACCCCAAAGTAAAATGTACATGACAGCCSGCTTGGAGTTTGCCCAAAGGCACCGAAAGGACTCTCAGACCATGAGAAACAAGATTCTCTGGTCTGATAAAACCAAGATTGAACTCTTTGGCCTGAATGCCAAATGTTACGTCTGGAGGAAACCTGGGACAATCCCTATGGTGAAGCGTCATACCCAAGAAGACTTGAGACTGTAATCGCTGCCAAAGTTGCTTCAACAAGGTACAGAGTAAAGGGTCTGAATACTTATGTAAATGTGATATTTCTATTTTTATTTATGGGGTATTGTATGTAGATTGATGAGATAAAAAAAAACACTGAATTCAATTTTAGAATAAGGCTGTAACGTAATAAAATGTGGAAAAAGTCAAGGGGTCTGAATACTTTCCGAATGCACTGTATGTACTGTATATGTGTGTTTGCATGTGAGGGTAAATGAGGGTAAATGTGAGTGGAATGGAAAGGATGCATGATTCATAATTCATGCAGGTTAGGGCGAGGAGAGCAAAGGAAAGGTCTGCAGCAGGTGGTAGAGATGCAGAGAGTAGGGAGAGGGGGATCAGAGAGAGGATTTGAAAGGGATTGGGAGGGAGGGAACGAGAGAGGAGAGAAAGAGCGAAGAGTGCTTTCCCAGTGCCGCAGTGTGATGGCGGAGTCTGGAGGGTTGCTATGAGCTGTTGTCTTCACTACCGATGCACACTGCACTGTTGCCAGGGTGTGTGGCTGCATGCTAATGTGTGTGCGTGTGTGTTTGCCAGTGTGCGTGTGTGCGTGTGTGCCTTTGTGCAAGTGTGTGTGCTTGAGACGGGCAGAAAGAGAGAGGAAGGGACGAGAGATGCGACACAACAGGTTAGCGTCGTTGACAATGCATCGCAAGGCAAGGCTAGGGTTGTTTACATTGGCCTCTTTACCACCTCTGTATTATGCCATTGCAATAATGAKATAACCTTGGCTAGGTATTGAGTAACTGTTTGTGAGTAGTAAACCATATGAATTAGTATGGTGCCATGGTGGTGTACCCTGTGCGTGTAGATGTTCTCTCTGTACAAACACACATGGCACGTCTGTCAAACAACATGTCAGCCGCCCATGTGTTACAGCTCAACAGTGTGTCAGGTTGTTTCTCGTAGATGTGTGTGTTCTCACATGCCAGCCACACTGGACTGTGGGATTTATCTGTCTGGCTGGGCGGTGGCCGCTCTGACCTTTTCAGAGGAGTGTTTCTGTGCGCGCGCTCGTGTGTGTGTAAGTGTGTGTGTAAGTGTGTGTGCGTTCGTCCTTCCAGGCACATTTTGCACTGACTTAACTCATGAATTCAAATGATAGAACTGTAAGTGAGAGATTCACAGAGAGAGGTAGAACACGGGAAAGAGGCGGGGGGGGGGGGTGAGAGGTCGAGGAAGTACGCTTAGAGAGAGAGGAAATGACCTGGCAGGCAGAGAAAGGGGGTCAGGGGAGAGGACAGAAGCCATAGTGGAGGAGGAGAGCAAGTGGCAAGGTGCGCGTAGAGGGAGGGAGGGCAGAGGTGGCGACTGAGGACAGATGGGGATAGAGAGAGATGGAGGTAGAGAGAGGAGCAGTGCGCCATCTTAGTCAGCAGTGTAAGCTTAATATAGTGGATGACTCTCTTCTCACCCCTCCTGTGGGATCGGGTGGGGGGTTCTGGAGCGATTCCTGGGAGATGAAGTAGATTCACACACTCACCACACACACACACACACACACCACACACCACACCCACACACACACAATCACACACACACACACCTACACTAATCACACAACACACACACACACACACACACACACACACACACGATCCAGCTACTGTATAAGGGGAACGGAGAGCTGCAGGTGCCGTCATTGTAAGACATAGTGTGTCATCTGTCTTCTCTTTTCTATTCATATTTGAATCATTTACACCATAGGAGACCTCATATCAATCAAGTGATGACGTATTACGAGTATAATGGAGGCCTTTTGGGATTTCGTATCATAGACGGCTGTGTCTTCCTTCTCCCTTTTCTCCCTCTGCATCCTTCCTTCCCTTCTCGTCTCCTTCTCGATCTGTCTCTCCCTCGCTCACTCCATCTCAACGTCTGTGTCTCTCTGTGCGGGGTCCTTTGTCTCTGTAATTCAGTGTGCCCTGACAGCTGGTAAGCGGAGTGGAGGGGCTGAGGCTGAATGGATGAATAGTTGAGAGGAGCAGGCCCAGGTGGCCATGTGAGGAGAGATGGAGGTAGAGAGAGATAGAGAGACCAGGGTCTGATCCAGTGGAGTGCTGGTGGTGGAACTGTCTGTCTCCTATGGAGTAAATGATTCAAATATGAATAGAAAAGAGAAGACAGATGACACACTATGTCTTACAATGACGGCACCTGCAGCTCTCCGTTCCCCTTATACAGTAGCTGGATCAAGTGGTGTGTGTGTGTGTGTGTGTGTGTGTTTGTTTTGCCATAAAGATACTCTCCTCTTTAGGAAGTGCTTGACTTGGAGCTGTCAGGATTGCCTTACCGGTACTTCAAATGTTTTGGGAATAACGTACCAGTGCCTTTTTAAAACAAAGTTGCCTATTGCAGCCTCAGATTCACACACAAGGCCAAAAAAGTTAATCAAAGTGGAATGAAGGCCGAATTTGCATTGAATAGCAATGGAGAGTGGGCATTCATTTCCTGATTCCGCGTTGTTCAAGTTTATTTGCTGCTAGTCTGTGAATCTGTGCGTGACAGTAGGCTGTTCAAGATTGTGCAGATAGAACATTCGCCAACCTGAATGCGCATTATGTGCTTTTCCAAGTTGTCAAATAAGGGTTTGTAATTTCATGAAAAGTCATGGGAATTAGTTTCATATTTTTTGTTCATGTAATACATGAAGGCACACTTTCAAATATTATCAATCACTTAAAATCTACATATCACCCATTACCGGAATGACCCTTCAGTGAGTGTCTGTTTGTGCTGCGTGTGAGCTAGTGCGAGTGGGCCATTGCAGGAGGAGTGCGACATTCCAGCAGCAGGCATAACATAATGTAGCGACCCGCACAGACAGCTGTGTGTTATGTGTTAGGCTAGTAGGTGGTTGTGTTCGCGGGGTCCGACATGTCAGTCAACCTGCTATCTGCCAATCACGGGAATGCCTGGAATGTTCTGATGCCGGGCATCCTGGCGGTTGGCGGAGTGGCGTGGAGGGGGGTTGGGCAGGGGGATGGAGCATTGGAAGTTAAGACCAGGTTTTGCCTTTATTCTCTCTCTTACGTCTGGGCTTCACAAGAGAAGGTCACGATTGGCTTGTGGGTTATCTTTCATTTATTTGGCGTGGGCTACGGCCAAACAGTAGCCTGTGTAAAGTTGGTTTAATAAACCGTCCATTCGTAAACTCAATCCTCTGTCTGGACAGTCGTTCTTTTATGATCTAGTCAGGTCATTACAATAATGACAGACAGTCTAACTAGATCAACAATTCAAAACATAACTTGTAGCAGTTCTCGATTGTTAACTATAGCTAACTAAGCATTAATGTCGTTGTCGCTAATTGACAAATAGCTTGCTGTGCATAGATCTCCCCTGAAACATTAATATTTGAGTCGTATATATGTAAACATATTTAGTTCAATGTTCCCTCTAAACTGCGCATACTCACCCGGGACTGCCACACAGAATAAATATCAGCGAGCGCAGCGGAGCACGAGATTGAATTTAAACTTTCTCGAATTTTCCCCGTTAGTGAACACTATCAACGTTTCCCTTTACTGTGTGAATTGTGATCGAATCAACCCAATATTAGCCACTTTCAACTATGTAAGACTTAGTATGCAAAACCAACTACATAAGAAATGTTGTTGTAGGCAGAACGCATCGGAGTAGGATTCTATTGCATTGACAGGCGCAACTCAGGCACGTTCTCTACACAGACCGGTGCGCCATAACCAATCAGAGCAGCAGTAGGCCTATATGCAGATAAACCATTGCCATATATGGATCTGTGCCATTCACTTTGAACTGGACTGTTTTTACAGCACCAGCGGTCCTGGGTAGATGCGTTTGTTTTGAGATCAAAGCGAGAGCTAGCAACATGTGCACATTTGTACGTGTTCATATCCTTTGCTAGTAAGTGAGTATTTAGCTCAGTTATAGATCATTTGTAGTCGGCAATAGGGGAGTGATTGATTCCTACAAGGGCACAAAACATGTGCATTTCTAGACATCTTTGAAAAGAAAGTCAGGTAAAGAGCTTTTTTTTCTCTTAAAGAGGAAATGCTATATTTTGAGACAGGCTTAAATAAGTGAAGTAGCCATTATTTTATTTTTTTGTAAAATGTAACCTTTATTTAACTAGGCAAGTCAGTTAAGAACAAATTCATATTTACAATGACGGCCTACCCCGGCCAAACCCGGATGACGCTGGGCCAATTGTGTGCCGCCCTTTGGGACTCCCAGTCACGGCCGGATGTAATTTAGCCTGGATTCAAACCAGGGACTGTAGTGACGCCTCTTGCACTGAGATGCAGTGCCATAGACCGCTGCGCCACTCAGGACCAATAGGCAGAGGGTAGCATAATTTGTCTGATTCTCTGTAATAATGGTAATGATGCATTTTATTTTGTAAAGTGGTTTCTTGCATCAAACACCACAACAACATTTTCAGTCACCTCTTTGTCTGAAGGACAAGTGGATAAACAGGTTAATGTCAAGCCTTGCACGTTTTTTTTCCAAAAGTCTCGTGGAATGTAGGCCTATATTGAGCACGACACATTGGCTGCTACTGTAGGCTGAACGATAGAACAGTTATTTCCATGTTAACATGTTATGGGATGCATTTTCTCCATTGTTTTTGTTGGTAGGCCACTCTGGTTGGCCTACATTATGATCAAATAACCACGGTAGCCTACTTGACCTAAAACTAACTTAAAACTAACTTAAAGCGGGTACAGCCCCAATGTTCACAGTAAACCCTTGCTGGAATTTGAACAGAATTTTCATAACGTTCAAGTTTGCGCTCAGTAGACCTGAAATTTGCTTTGTGGTGAAAAGAATGTGAGAGAACATTGGTCTAGTAAGATACCTTGCTTTGAAGTAGCCTACCTTATACATTTTATCCCTGGTTCATTGAATGAAGGAATCATTTTATAAAGACAAAAGTATTTGGTTGTAATGTTGCAATAATTTATATCAAGGGTGGCAACCATCCTCGAGGATAGCTACTGGGTGTGCAGGCTTTTGTTCAAGCCCTGGTCTATCCACATTGTAGCCTGAACATCAGCTGCTCAACAGGACCTTGATAAGSAGACTTTGGCGTTTCAGGGCTYGATCAAAAGGCAAGCCTGCATGCCCAGAAGCTCTCCAGATGGAGGGTTGARCACATGTCGACAACATGTGATTAACAGTGCAGTTCTACTTTGTTGGGGGTTAAGTGCCTTGATCAAGGGCACAACGGCAGGAGATGGTAAGTCTACATGGGATCAGACACAGCAGCCTTCCAGTGTCAATAATTCTTACTTTTTCATGTAGCCTATTGTAATAGTCATGAAAATTTGGCAAAAAGTAATGGAAAATGTTTATGAACCCTTAACAGTGAATAATCAGAAGTCTATAGCATAATGTCATTTGTACATTTTAGCTGACTGAATGACCACAAAACAGCAGCAGCACACATAGAAATATAATTAATATGACAGGCTTTGAACCTCTAAATGTGGCAATTTTACTGTTAAACTCATAGGTAGTCTTATTCTAAAATGGATTATATTGTTTTCCCCCTCAATCTACACACAATAACCCATAATGACAAAGCAAAAACATATTTTATAAAATTTTATAAAATGTATAAAAAATGAAAAACTGAAATATCACATTTACAAAAGTATTCAGACCCTTTACTCAGTACTTTGTTGAAGCACCTTTGGCAGCAATTACAGCCTCAGGTCTTCTTGGGTATGATGCTACAAGCTTGGCACACCTGTATTTGGGGAGTTTCCCCCATTCTTCTCTGCAGATCCTCTCAAATACGGTCAGGTTGAACGGGTAGCGTTGCTGCACAGCTATTTTCAGGTCTCTCCAGAGATGTCGATTGGGTTCAAGTCCGGGCTCAGGCTGGGCCATTCAAGGACATTCAGAGACTTGTCCCGAAGCCACTCATGTGTTCTCTTGGCTGTGTGCTTAGGGTCGTTATCCTGTTGGAAGGAGGACCTTCGCCCCAGTCTGAGGTCCTGAGCACTCCGGAGCAGGTTTTCATCAAAGATCTCTCTGTACTTTGCTCTGTTAATCTTTGCCTCGACCCTGACTAGTCTCCCAGTCCCTGCAGCTGAAAAACATCCCCACAGCATGATGCTGCRACCACCATGCTTCACCGTAGGGATGATGCCAGGTTTCCTCCAGATGTGATGCTTGGCATTKAGGCCAAATAGTTCAATCTTGGTTTCATCAGACCAGATAATCTTGTTTCTCATGGTCTGAGAGTCTTTAGGTGTCTTTTGGAAAACTCCAAGCATGACCTGCATGTATTTATTAAACCACYATATCAAAGAGATGGGTCTATGTGAACTGCACATAGACCCATCTGTCTTCCGTCTAGCCACTCTACCATAAAGACCTGATTGGTGGAGTGCTGCAGAGATTGTTGTCCTTCTGGAAGGTTCTCCAATCTCCACAGAGGAACTCTGGAGCTTTGTCATATTGACCATTGGGTTCTTGGTSACCTCCCTGACCAAGGCCCTTCTCCCCCGATTGCTCAGTTTGGCCGGGCGGCCAGCTCTAGGAAGAGTTTGTGGTTCCGAACTTCTTCCATTTAATAATGATGGAGACCACTGTGTTCTTGGGGTTCTTCATTGCTGCAGAAATGTTTTGGTACKCTTTCCCAGATCTGTGCCTCGACACAATCCTGTCTCGGAGATCTACGGACAATTCCTTCAACCTCATGGCTTGGTTTTGTGATATGCACTGTCAACTGTGGGACCTTATATAGACAGGTGTGTGCCTTTCTAAATCATGTCCAATCAATTAAATTTACCACAGGTGTGGAAACATCTCAAGGATGATCAATAGAAACAGGATGCCCCTAGAGCTCAATTTCTAGTCTCATAGCAAAAGGTCTGAATACTTATGTAAATAAGGTATTTCTGTTTTAAATTTTTAATACATTTGCAAAAAATTCAAAAAAAGTGTTTTGTCATTATAGGGTATTGTGTGTAAATTGCCAAGGATTTTTATTTATTTAATCCATTTTAGAATAAGACTGTAACGTAACAAAATGTGGAAAAAATAAAGGGGTCTGCATACTTTCCGAAGGCACTGTTTGTTTTGTAACAAATCCGATTTGGATATATTTTGCTATTTTTGCTGCACAACATTTKCAGAATAAGTTGTCCCTTTTCAGGTTTTGAAGAAGTGACTGCTAAATGCCTACTCCTGTTTGTATAAGCTGTTTAGCATTGCTAGCATAAAGAAATAAGTGGTGGGAGTAATTTTTTTTAGCTGTAATGCAGTTGATTGGTGATGATGACATGAACATGTGTTGGGGTTGACACCCATACAAGCATTATACTCCGAATTTTACCTCAACATAGTGTGAAAATGGGTGTTCTGGATGACTGTGTGATAACTCTCTGTGTGATAACTGGCAAGTGACTTCACTGACATTGTCAACCTCTCCCTGACTGAGTCTGTAATACCTACATGTTTCAAGCAGACCCCCATAGTCCCTGTGCCCAAGGAAGTGAAGGTAACCTGCCTAAATGATTACCACCCCGTAGCATTCACGTCAGTAGGCATGAAGTGCTTTGAAAGGCTGGTCATGGCTCACATCAACAGCATCCTCCCGGATATCCTAGACCCACTCCAATTCACATACTGCCCCAACAGATCTACAGATGACGTAATGTCAATCGTATTCCACACTGCCCTTTCCCACCTGTACAAAAGGAACACCTATGTGAGAATGCTGTTCATTGACTACAGCTCAGCGTTCAACACCATAATGCCCACAAAGCTCATCACTAAGCAAAGGACCCAGGGACTAAACACCACCCTCTGCAACTGGATTCTAGACTTCCTGACGGGCCGCCCCCAGGTGGTAAGGGTAGGCAACAACACGCCTGCCACGCTGATCCTCAACACTGGGGCCCCTCAGCGGTGTGTACTTATTCATCATCATTAAGTTTGCTGATGACACAAGTGGTAGGCCTGATCACCGACAACGATGAGACAGCCTATAGGGAGGAGGTCAGAGAACTGGCAGTGTGGTGCCAGGACAACAACCTCTCCCTCAATGTGAGCACGACAAAGGAGCTGATCGTGGACTACAGGAAAAGGCGGGCCAAGCAGGCCCCCATTTAAAACTTCTTATGGCTGGGATCCCGTTAACGGGATCGATATGACAACAGCCAGTGAAAGTGCAGGGCGCCAAATTCAAAACAACAGAAATCTCATAATTAAAAATCCTCAAACATAGAAGTATTTTACACCATTTTAAAGATAAACTTGTTGTTAATCCCACCACAGTGTCCGATTTCAAAAAGGCTTTACAACAAAAGCACACCGAACGATTATGTTAGGTCAGTACCTAGTCACTGAAAAACACAGCCATTTTTCCAGCCAAAGAGAGMAGTCACAAAAAGCATGTTACGCAACAGGACAGTTAACACGCGCTGCCTTCTAATTATRTATAGGATATGTTTCAAATAGTCAATTTCCAATTATTTTCTAACAAGTTGTATTTTCTAACAACAGTTTGAATTGAGGTGTGTTCAACTTCCGCCTCCTCATTAGTTCACATAGAAGTAGCCCATTTCAGCTTTGCGAACAATTTATGTTTGAGGCTTTACTGAGCCAGACAAAAGTTCTCTCTTTGAGGAGAGCCCAAGCTGTTTCCGCAGATCAAGTATGCAGACATTTGAGCAGTCTTGCACGAATTGGCACATTTTATGTTGTTTTCCTTACAAATAATTCCATTGGACATGTGTGTGTTCCTATCAAAGTAAGTGCCTTAATCTCTGTATATCATGTTGTCGTTTCTACTGTAGCAAACATTATGTGTGTATGGATCATAATGTATTTACAGTTTTATTCCCATGTTTTCAAGTACTGGTGACAAATAATGCATTCAGATTATTGCATAGATTGTAAAAGACACCTATGATGTGTGTAAAATACTTGTTTGAAGGTTATACTGATTATAATGAGCTACTGGTAAGCTATTTACCAGCTATGTGTAGCACAATGTTAATTGACATTATACAATGCCTTCAAGGTGTCATGTAAACGTCTGTCAGACCAAAGATGATATAATGAGGTGAAGGGTAAACTTCCAGAAGTGAATGAAGGGAAGTGAATGATTGTAAACCACATACCCCCTTCAACATGCATCCTGCAAACAGACCAAACTCCCCTGTCTCCTCTTATTATCTTTGGTTGACGTGGAAAAACAAACTTGGCGGCCTGCACAAACTACCCATCGTCGGATTACTTTTGATTTCTAGAAAGTGTTTTACTCAATTATTTAGAACAATGGGGAGCACACCCATGGTGTGATGAATTATAAATAGTAATTGCTATTCGCTAATTCATATTGTGGTTTCTGACAGCCGAGAGTTATCTAAATATGACCGCTTGTGTTACGTCAATCTTTCCTCAGTTAGCGCTAGGACTAATGTAGCCTACATTTTCCGGTTTGAATGATTGTGTTATGCTGTAGCTACTTCTGTGAATGTCTGAACATTGCATCCAAAAATAAACTGGTCACGTTCAGGACATAACTTTGTAAGAACTGTGTTTGTGCAAAATGCCTCTGTGAAAAAACAGTGTGGCTACCTTAAATGCCGACTGTTGCGTCAATCGAAACTGGACGTTCTAAATAAGCGTTCTAAATCACACCTGTTTGAGCGTAAGCTGCAGGGACCTGTTGATAAAACGTTTACTGGAGACAGGAGAACAAGTGGAGACATAGGACGAGGTGGATACTTTTATAATAAGGCAGGTTTATTCAAGTGTAAAATATTAGGCAAAGCGTGCAGCACGGCTCCTTTCTGTCTGATTCGTATGGAATCGTCTGGGAAAGAGGCCCTCTACACAGTACATACAGATTATATAGGCAACAAGCAAAGTAGGTTGATCTTGTCGTCTGGCCTTCCGATTGGTCGACTGGGTCGTGGGTAATCCTGTTCGGCCTGATGTCGACGTTTCCATTGGCCCTTCCACAGTTCATTGTCTTAAAGTCTCATCCTTGAGCAGAATGCATGTGCATCTGTTTTACAGAGTCCTATTCATGGGGGAGGGTTGAGTATGTGGGTCTGTGGTTACTTAAACAGGTACAAAATGTGGGGGTATAGTGGGGGATGGGTGTTGTGCCAAGTTATAGCTTATGTTGAGAAGTGGTTAAAACAAGTTACCAGTATCTTATACAATTTCTTACAGACCACTGTAGAATGATCACACCCGTTTGTCGGTACTTGTGAAAAGGTTAAGCGAAAACGTGGTTAACTAGGAGTGAGATAATGTCAATAGTATCCGGGAGCTTTATGTTTATGACAGTTTGCAATCATGGAAGAAGTGAAAAAAATGCAGGTACTTTCAGAATACCTTGGCGAACTACTCATAAGTGGGCTGCAAGCTACTGGTAGCTCYCAATCTACCTGTTGGAGACCCCTGCACTATAGTAAAGGAATAATACTCTGAGAGAAAAACAATCTTGTTTATTTTTTTGCACAGCAACCCTGAGACCCAGAAGGGCTGACTAACAGTGAGTAAAGGTGGATAAAACATTTACTGTGAATTAAGTGAGGTCAGCAATGAGYCAGGAGCATCTCAAGGGGAAATAAAGTTCTTCAGTCAGGCTGCCATCAAGAGAAAGGGGTAAATAATCACACTTTCATATCCCATTACCGCCTATTATAGCATTACGCTCCAACACAAACATACCCTATCACATAGTCAAGAAGGATCTGAACCGGGGGGGCGGGGGTGTGTGCGGATGCGTGCGTTAGGGCTGTGACGTCATGGACGGTAATTGGCCAGCCAAATGACCACGGTCACTGTAATACCTGTTWGAAAATAATTATTTTAAATAATAATTTCWCCTCTGCTCTGCTCCTGACCGCATGTGCAGACATAGGCATATAATGAATAGAAAGGGCGTCCCRATTCAAGTCAATGATGGCATAATGGGAGGAATGGCGGCCATTGCGAGTCTACCCATATGAGCAAAGCAGGAAGCAAAATATGTGCTAAAATATATGCTGTGATTTGCTGATTCAACTCAACTGACATTACAAAATATACATTCCATTACARGAGCCAAATCAGTTAWCATCATTTGAATGAACATTTTACATTAACATGGAAATGATTGCATCGCAATACCAGGCAGCCATAGATACTCCCAGTTGGTATTAGATAGAATGTCGCTGCCCCGCCCACCTGTGGGGAAAACAACCTGTGGTTACCTAGGTTACCCCATTGGCTCACAGCAAAAACTTGACATTTTTCTATCGTACATTTGTTTTGTCTGCTTGCATTAGTCAATTACAAAACTGCATTCAAGAAAAGTACATCTAAAGTACATCTAAAGATTACTTTTCAACATTGCCTGCTCTAGAGCGTTGTCACTACTTCCTTCATGCCCCTTTTCATGACAGTGCTAGCAGCCACGTGAGTGAGTGGGTGCTAGCTAGCTACCGACCGGAACATTAAGCTAMCCAACACCAACACAAACAAATGGACTATACAGTCAGCTACATGRACTGAATGGAGTTACAAATGGACTATACTAAACAAGTTAAATGTCTTACCTGTGATTAAATGTTTTCCACATAGCTAGCGACGTGTAGCCTACTTGGACACCGGCTRCCCAGGGCTCTAATGACACAACAACAGCTGATGGCAGTAGCTAACTACTGTAGCTAAGTAGCCAGCTAACTAGCAACCAACACTAAAGGAATTGCAAACGAGTTAGCATAACTCTAGCGAAAAAAGAAAAGAAAATCTAAATGTTAGCTAGCTGGCTAGCATTTATGAGGCCAGAAAACACATGTTTACATATTTCCTCCAACATTGTAATGAAAAGGTGCCTCGGTCCCAAAATAAACGTTTTCTGGAGACTTATGGGAGGAGTGCTGATGATGTCGCCCACTGTATGCGCTTTCGTATGTAGCCTGATTGCGTCCAGACTGTGGAGAAATCTGCACACGATGCATCCCTCACCACCAGACTGAGGTCAAACAGATCTGAACACAATCAGACCACAAAGCGACTTTTGTGCATCTGGGCCTGTCTTTTCAATGTGAGCTTCGTATTCTGATAGCAGAAGCCGCATGTCAGTGTCAAGTTTAGACAAGGGCCACAGACGCCTGCCTCATTTCAATTGGGTCGCCTGCCCAAACACTAAGCCGTGTCTTAATCACTAAGCCGTCTCTTATGGCCAGAGTGGGCTTAATCTGCCCTCCGTGCTGCCTGATACTGTAAGCAGATGATAGGTGGAAGAATCATTTCCTCTTTTCCTTCTCTTCTGTGACTTGTTTGTCCTCTGGTGATGGCCTTGGGGGCTGATATTATGCCACCCCTGGATTACCCACGATCCTCCTCTCCTCCAGGTTTGAACATGTGTGCTCTGATTTCCCACCCACGAATGTACTAAGATGAAAACAAACGTGTCTTTAGCTCTCCCCCAATACTTACCTGTCTCATGATATCAGTAGATGTTTGGCTTTTGGTAATCGTTCTGAAATCCTTGACCCCAGACCCAGCGTTAGCAGTGTTTGATGGATACGGATACAGAGATTAGCTCTGAACATAGAGGAGTGAAGGACCTGATTCCAGCTGAACCTGTCTTAAACCAGAGGATAATAGAAGGGACAGGATGTCTGAGATGTTGGGAGAGCAGTCAGGGTATGTGTCTGCGTCTTCGTCTCCTCTCATGATTCTCAAAATGTCTCCTTTGATTTCAATCTGATGACTAAGCGTGAGAGCATCCAAGGGACAGCATCTAGAACAACACACAACAACAGGAAAAGTACAAAAATAGGGCTGTTTGTCGTAAATGTATTCCAAAGAGGAGTGTTTTTAGTGCGGTGGCCCCTGATGGTGCTTACATAAGGTCTGTTTGCAGTGACCCTGGGAGAGGGGACCGGGGACGACACTGCTGTCTGTGTGATGGGCCGGAAACGCACAGGAWGGAGCAGCCAGAGCTGATGAGGGCAAACAAAKACATCAACAAACAAACAACACACACCACCCAGAGCAGGAGCAGGGGGAAGAGCCAGCTGTTTTCTGGCCCCCTACTGCAGCTGGGGTTGGTACAGGCCACCACATGCCTTGGCCCTTTCCTACTGGCATGTGGGAACAGAGTGTGAAAATAGGGACCACATASCAAAAGCAGGGGTCGATTGGATTGGATGGGTGTTCTAATGAATTATACTATAACTATAATGAATTATAATGGATTATTAATGGTTAAAATGTTTTTAACTGTGTCTTAGTGCATAGAYATCCGAGGTTGTTTTCGTCTCCGTCTCTCCATCCCTCTCCATCCTTCTCTCTCTCCTTCTCTCCTCCTCTCTGGGTGGTGGATGTGCACCAGGCCTGTCTCTGGGGTGCCCAGCAAGCCGTGATGGTTATCTCAGGCTCGTTTGCATACTGCGGAGGTGGAAGTAGGGGGTGTGAAGCTACTGTRTCTTGCGACCAGCCAACAGAGCTCTCCCTTTTCAATGGGCTCTGCCAGGGTCTCAGACTGTTTACACCATCAGGCAGTGCACACAGTCTTTGCTTATGTCACTTTACCACACTCTACCCACCCCCTCCCCACCCCAGGCAGTGCACACAGTCTTTGCTTATGTCACTTTACCACACTCTACCCACCCCCTCCCCACCCCCAACTCTCCCTAGCCCACCAGTATAATGAACCCCCAATCTGAGCTCTGACGATAGGGTCTCTTCTCTGTGCCTTTTAGTAACCTTGCTCTGCCCTGTTTGATTCTCTTCTTCTCTGCTCTGTCTGTATCTCRGTATCTCCCTGTGTGTCTGTTCCCTCCCCTGAGCACTAGCTGGCTGGCTGACTCACCGCCAAGCTGAGCCCTAGGATGGATCGGGGTATTTTTAGCCGTCTGGGCCACACTGACCTCTCCCTCAGCCACGCGCCTAAGTCTCCCAAAGCTCCCATCAACCGAGCTAATCTCTCCCACCACTTCTTGCTCATCTGTCACCACTGGGAGTCATTGTATACATCCCGTGAGCCACCCCCCCACCTGGCACCCACTGGGACTCTCTGGACATTGCTCTGGGACTCTCTGGACATTGCTCTGCCCCTGACAAGGGCTCCTAAGAGTGATCGGGGACTGGGACTGAGAGTGTGTGTGAATGAATGAATGCCCTCCAGGATGCAATGAGGGGGGGGGTTGAGTTGGCTTCTGTCAAGGTGACCCTGTCATGTGATTGGACAGCGCAGTATGTCGTGTCTGATATTTGAAGGCCAGTTAGGCTGCCAGTGTTGTGTGTGGAGTAGGTTGACCGTGTCACTGTAGGACCGTGTTCCCATGTGTTTCTGCATGCTTCTACCCAGTTTCTGCATGCTTCTACCCAATCCTACTGCCTGAGAAGCAGAATCAGGAAGGCAACCACAACACTACTTCACCAGTGTTGTTTTGCTGTATTGCTGCTGCTGAGTCTCTCTATGCTGGAGTCTCACAGTCTTAATGAAGGTATGTAGCTGCACTTGATAGCTCACTTGTTTCACAGATCACAGATCCTGCTAATGAGCTCAGAGGGAATGGATTTGATCTCCTAGTCAGCAATTACTTATAGATGTTTAAGGAGCAAATAGCTCTGTCTGAGCCACAGTGTTGGAGGAAGATTAGTAAGGTGTAGTCTGGATAGGGGGTCAGCCAGGGCAGCAGGGCTAATATGATAGGGTAAACCTAGCCTTGATACGCTCCGGCTTTTGCCTCAATGGATAATATCTTTCAGAGTAGTGGAGCCACTTGGCTTGCTATATCTGAGACACTGTTTGTTTCATAATCTCTCCTAGCCAGACCGACCATGTCTGAGCACATTGAGCAGACGCCACGTTAAGGTACTATCTATGATAAATATTTGGTTTTTGGACTCCTGCCTCAGCGGTGTGGCTTATTGCAAAATAATTGTCCAGCAAGCTCACCAAATTGGGGGTTTAGAAGCAAACTGGGGGGAGAGATAGTTGTGTAAAACACACCTCCAACCAGTATCCCAGCTAACCCTGACTCCATGCATACCCGCGGTGTACCACTTAAACGTGGTGCTGTATGGCTCAGTTGGTAGTGCATGATGCTCGCAACGCCAGGATTGTGAGTTCAATTTCCAGGGCCAACCATACCTAAAAGGTATACATACATAACTGTAAATCGCTTTGGATTAAAGTGTCTTCTAAATGGCAGATATTATATAATCATATTATTATATTCAATAGGCACCCGAGAAATGATTGGTAAGATGTCCTACAGTTTGAATCCCTGTAATGGGAAGGGGACTGGAGTAAAAAGGTTTCTACTTGGCTCCCTGCTGTAGCAACACACACAAACCATGACTACTTGTTGAATTGGAGCAAGGATAGATAGCTGTGTGTGTGAAGCGTACGTGKGTTCCACCGTTTGTGTTCCCGCCGCTCTGCGAGGAGCGACAGTTCTTTGATCACAGATACAACTCGTTCTCAGGATTACAAGGTGGCAGTGAGCTCCCCATATGCCACAGATAACCCTCGCTCTACTCGCTCTTCACTACGTTCTTTTCTCCTTCTCAGACGKGTCTACTTATTAAAAGTGAAATCAAAGCGTACTGTCGACATAACCAATCCTTCTTAGGGCTTGAAACGGTATGTTCTTTCTCTGTTGATGGAACATAATCACTGTAAAAAATAGGAATATATTTGTTACTTGAATTGATGGTCATAGTAGAGGGGTAATTGTGTTGTTTTTTAGCCYGAATATGATGGCAGGCAATGTCATTGATTTCAAACCACGTTTGCCTAAACCCCCACACCCACCGMTGTCTCTTCTCCATGACCGCTCATTGAAATATCCATCTCGTACRGATCTATTTTCCTCAAAAAAACTGATCTCAAAGCCTTTGATAGGTCAAAGTATTATAGTGTAAATACATGTATCTCTACGGGTGCATCTAAATAGTCTGAAGTAGCTTCCTCGCTTTGTCTTCTTCCCTTCATCTGCGTTGTTGAAGAAATGAGACGAGGAGCAGAAGCCACTGAGCAATTGAGATGCACTCTAATTATTTTACCAAGGAATGGTCATGAAACAAAGCATACGAGAAACGTACACTATTCTGAATTATTGTCACCTGTTCTCGTCACCTTCCAAAGAGGTGACAAGAACAGCACTAAACAGTGGAGCCTATGACATCATGGCATGGATGGTCCAGTGTTAGAGAGCAGCACTTATCCCAATTGGTTTTTCAAGATGGCCGACAGTGAGGCACATTGTTTATTTATCCATCCATCTCATCTAGGAGGTCTACACAGAGAGACAGAGAGCAAGATGGATGGAGCGCCCTTCAGTCTACTCCAGTCACTTACTTATGTCTGGAAGATGAAGGGAACCGTTCTTAACTAAACTTTCTGTTAGGGGTTACGTTGGCCTCCCTCGTTACTTTAGCCTTTAGCTTAGAACTCCCACTGGTCAAGTTGAGCTGTCATAATGTATGACAGACACCTGTGAATAAAACTGACCAAGAAGTCCACGTACTGTAACATTTCATTAACTGATGTGATGTCTTTGGGGGGTTGCATGCTGCTTTCAATAGGTTATGTCGAGAAGGACTGAATGTCTCACACAGGCCAGGCTTTGTGCATACCTGTTTTCACCACCACTTTTATACTTTACACTGAAGGAACGTTTTGGGGGATTTCTTCAAGGATTGAACCTATAAGTCCCTCTATGAGAACTTGTAGAATCTGAGAGGAGAAAGAGGTTGTCCACTGCCCTTCATCCACTGATTAGCAGCAATCAAACAACCGYCCTCTACTAAGCAGAACATGATGCACAATCAAGCTGCGAGTCATTGATTGCAAACTAACTGCCTTGCCGATTACTGAATTCACAAGGGCTCGCTCCACATTCAAGATCACATTTACCTAAACCCCCACACCCACCGTTGTTTTGAGAGGGTTTGAGTGTGCGATGTTAGTGTGTGGGTGCGTTCGTATTAGGGCTGACCCCATTTAGTCGACTGGTCGATTGTTTGGTCCATAGGCTGTTGGTCGACCGAGATTTCTTTAGTCGAGCAGTAGCAAAACAATACAATAATTTTATAGTACAAGACACCTGTCTGATTGGCGCATGTCTGAGTGGACTAATCCATTGTAGAGGCCGTGGGGATGGTACAGTCCATCACTAAGACATGTGCTACTGAAAATGCATATGCTTATATTACGTAAGAACAATGGTGTAACACTAATAAAAATKATGTATTTTATAACAAATGCGCTTTCTCCCGRGTTGGATAGTGGTRGCTGTCCACGGTTCTGAAACATCAGTGCAGTGTTGAATTAGCGCGTTTTCCTAGACCATGTTGCTATGTGCAAAATAGAAAAGTTAACCAGCATATTGGTGTTGAGAACAATGCAGCGGAGGCAGCGGCGGAGTTAGGAGACGAGAAAATTTGCCTTAATTGTCTAAGAAAAATGAGGAGAGAGGAAACACCAACTTAATTAGGTCTGTAATCAATAGACTAACTGTTAAATGTACCTGGCTTTATACATCATCATATACTGTATATCTTCTGAAATAAGACAGATCCTGCTTCTGTTTGAGTTTGTTTAATACTGATTCCGTGAGCACCAAGCCACACGCAACGACATGTCGGATGAACAGTTTCACAAATTCAGCTGTTTTTAATCTTTGCCATGAAGTAATAAAGGTTTTACACTTTTTTTTTGTTAGAACAGCTTCTCTGGTATTACTTAAATGTATTCAGTGTTTGCACTCTTCCAAATTGTCAGAAAAATAATATTTATAATAATAATAACCCTAATTTTTCTTATTCTCCTCCTTATTATCACTATTATTATACTGAACAAAAATATAAACGCAACATGTAAAGTGTTGGTCCCATGTTTCATGAGCTGAAATAAAAGATCCCAGAAATGTTCCATACTAAATTTGTTTACATCCCTGTAAGTGAGCATTTATATTTTGCAAGATAATCCATCCACCTGACAGGTGGGGCATATCAAGAAGCTGATTAAACAGCATGATCATTACACAGGTAAAAGGCCACTCTATAATGTGCAGTTTTGTCACACGACACAATGCCACAGATTTTTCAAGTTTTGAGAGAGCGTGCAATTGACATGCTGACTGGAGAAATCTCCACCAGAGCTGTTTGCAGAGTATTGATTGTTCATTTCTCTACCATAAGCCGCCTCCAATGTCGATTTAGAGAATTTGGCAGMACGTTCAACCGGCCTCAGAACCGCAGACCATGTGTAACCACGCCAGCCCAGGACCTCCAAATCCGGCATCTTCACCTGCGGGATCGTCTGAGATCAGCCACCKTGACAGCTGATGAAACTATGGGTTTGCACCTGTTTGGCACACAAAATATGCATGCAGCGCTTGCTCCTTAAGGTTATTTTTCTCGATCTCAAGTATTTTCCACAACTAGTCAAYTTTATTCCACACATCSGGTTTCCCCTTTACCTCCTGAACAACCAGTAAATATTCCACTGTTTCAAGTTTATTTGTCACGTCCCCTGCATCCATTTTGCTGTCACAWTTYTTCCGAGTTTTTATATAACCAATTTATTGATGTGATTATGATATGCTATAGGTAAGGCCCTATTGGTCATGTGCATGCGATGCATACATGTGTCAGGTAGAGAGCAAGGGTTGAGGGAATAGGYAATGTRTTTCTTAAACAAATTAGGGATTTTGGTAACATAACTTTTCAGTCAGAAATGCCTGTAATTTGATGGCCTCCCGAGTGGTGCWGGGGTCTAAGGCACTGCATCGCAGACCTGGGTTCAATCCCGGACTGTATCACAACCAGCAGTAATTGGGAGTCCCATAGGGRGGCGCACAATTGGCCCAGCGTCGTCAGGGTTAGGGGAGAGTTTMGCCGGGGMGGCTTTACCTGGCTCGCTCTAGCAACTCCTTGTGGCCGGCTGGGCGCCTGCAGGCTGACCTCGGTCGTCAGTTGAACYGTGTTTCCTCTGACACATTGGTGCGGCTGGATTCCTGGTTTAAGCGGGTGGGTGTTAAGAAGCGCGGTTTGGCGGGTCATGTTTCGGAGGACGCTTGACTCGACATTCGCCTCCCGAGCACGTTGGGGTGTTGCAGCGATGAGACAAGATTGAATTTGTTTATTTTTTTTATGTGGCTGTAATTATGTTGCAGCTTCAGCAACATGGACAGCGCAATAAACACTGTTGAAATTCTGTAGTGGTGCTTCAGCCTGGAGGAGAGAGAGAGACAATGGGTGCTAGTCACACAGTCACTTGCTGTCATTTAACACAGCGCAGCAAGTCTGAGCACAATCAGATCAATTGCAGTCGGACTCCAGTCATTTGTGTGTCTTAATTATTTCATCAAACAGTGTGCCTAGAGCATCAGACAAGCTCAGTGCATATAGTTGATTTGTTTAAAACACACAGGACATGTCTATATATGGAAAAATACATGTTTTAACATTTCGACCGATTAACAGACCATTCTCGCTCGACGAAGATTTTTTTAGTTCGTATTGTCTGAGTGTGTGTATTGGTTTATGTTCCTGTCTGGCCTCATGCATGCTGAGCAGTGTTCCTGGCACGGTGTCTGGGACAGTAACACCCACACACAAACACAGCCATGTTCTTGATTAACTGTCCTACTGGTCGTTACCTGGGCCAGCAGCGGGAGCCGGGTGGGGGGGGTGTGTTGATATAGAGTGTCCTGTTAATGTGGTTACATTTACATTTACATTTAAGTCATTTAGCAGACGCTCTTATCCAGAGCGACTTACAAGTTGGTGCATTCACCTTATGATGTCCAGTGGAACAACCACTTTACAATAGTGCATCTAACTCTAAGGGGGGGTTAGGTAATAAAGACATCTGTGCGCCGTTGTAAAGGATTCCACTGGTATGTCATAGCTTTACACACTGAATGTCACTCACATAATCCACTGTTGAATATGCGCAGTGTGTTTGCTTGCTGGGGGCTTGTTTTACGTCCTGCGAAAGGAATTGCACAGCGGCTCCATGTAGAGTCTTGAAAGCCCTTATTGTAAACTCAATCAAAACATTCCTGTAAGGACGACTAAAAGTGTAGATCTCTTTCGCTTCTCATCACTCTCTGATTCAATTCGGTTTAAGGGCTTTGTTGACATGGGAAACATATGTTAACATTGCCAAAGCAAGTGAAGTAGATAAACAAAAGTGAGGGGTCGAACGGCAGATTTTTACCTTTGCAGCGCAGGGATCCGATCTAGCAACCTTTCGGTTACTGGCCCAACGCTCTAACCACTAGGCTACCTCCCGCCACCGAATGTCATATTATGTGCAAAAAGTTAAAGTACAAAAGGGAAGATAAAATAAAATAAATATGGGTTGTATTTTACAATGGTGTTTGTTCTTCACTGGTTGCCCTTTTCTTGTGGCAACAGGTCACAAATATTGCTGCTGGGYTTGCACACTGTGGTATTTCACCCAATAGATTTGGAGAGTTTATCAAGATTGGGTTTGTTTTCAAAMTCTTTGTGGGTCTGCGTAATCTGAGGGAAATATGTGTCTCTAATATGGTTAGGAAGTGCATCTCAGTTTCCACCTAATTTTGTGGGCAATATGCACATAGCCTGTCTTCTCTTGAGAGCCAGGTCTGCCTACGGCAGCCTTTGTCAATAGCACTACTCACTGAGTCTGTACATAGTCAAAGCTTTCCTTAAGTTTGGGTCAGTCACGGTGGTCAGGTATTCTACCACTGTGTGCTCTCTGTTTATGGCCAAATAGCATTCTAGTTTGCTCAGTTTTTTTGTTAATTATTTCCAATGTGTCAAGTAATTATCTTTTTGTTTTCTCATTATTTGGTTGCGTCTAATTGTGTTGTTGTCCTGGGGCTCTGTGGGGTATGTTTGTGTTTGTGAACAGAGCCCCAGGACCAGCTTGCTTAGGGGACTCTTCCCCAGGTATATCTTTCTGTAGGTGATGGCTTTGTTATGGAAGGTTTGGGAATCGCTTCCTTTTAGTTGGTTGTAGAATTTAACGGCTCTTTTCTGGATTTTGATAATTAGTGGGTATCGGCCTAATTCTGCTCTGCATTTATTATTTTGGGTTTTAAGTTGTAAACAGAGGATTTTTGCAGAATTCTGTATGCAGTCTCAATTTGGTGTTTGTCCCATTTTGCAAATTCTTGGTTGGTGAGCGGACCCCAGACCTCACAACCATAAAGGGCAATGGGTTCTATAACTGATTCAAGTATTTTTAGCCAGATCCTAATTTGGTATGTCGAATTTTACGTTCCTTTTGATGGCATAGAATGCCCTTCTTGCCTTGTCTCTCAGATCGTTCACAGCTTTGTGGAAGTTACCGCTGGCGCTGATGTTTAGGCCGAGGTATGTYTAGTTTTTTGTGTGCTCTGGGGCAAAGGTGTCAAGATGGAATTTGTATTCCTGGTCCTGGCAACTGGATCCTTTTTGTGAACACCATTATTTATTGTATTACTGATATTTATTGTCAGGGCCCAGGTCTGACTCTTCTGACTCTCTCTGACTCTCTCTGACTCTCTCTGACTCTCTCTCTCTCTCCTCTCTGACTCTCTCTGATCTCTCTCTCTCTCTCTCTCTCTCTCTTCTCTCTCTCTCTCTCTCTTCTCTCTCTTCTTCTCTCTCTCTCTCTCTCTCTTCTCTCTCTCTCTCTCTCTCTCTCTCTCTCTCTCTCTCTCTCTCTCTCTCTCTCTCTCTCTCTCTCTCTTCTCGTCTCTTCTCTTCCTCTCTCTCTCTCTCTCCTCTCTCTCTCTCTCTCTCTCTCTCTCTCCTCTCTCTCTCTCTCGTCTCTCTCTCTCTTCTCTCTCTCTCTCTCTCTCTCTCTCTCCTCACCACACACACACACACAACACACACACACACACACACACACAACACACACACACACACACACACACCACACACAGTAGACTTAATCCTACTTGTGACGTAACGTAGTCTGTGTGCCCTGTGCTTCACGCCTATAGCTCTGGTTTCGTTCTGTCTTTGATCTGTTGATTTTGAACATCACAGTGAAGACCATTGGATGACTCGACATGAGTAAATAAATGAGAGAGTTTCAACATTGCCTTGTCTTTTCTTTGATCTGAAGCTAACTGTAATGGTGAATGTATTTGGTAACATTTACAGTGGATGGTTTCCTATCCGTTTACCTACTTGTA
This sequence comes from Salvelinus sp. IW2-2015, assembly GCF_002910315.2. Classification (NCBI taxonomy): domain Eukaryota; kingdom Metazoa; phylum Chordata; class Actinopteri; order Salmoniformes; family Salmonidae; genus Salvelinus; species Salvelinus sp. IW2-2015. The sequence goes on along the minus strand of NC_036858.1, from coordinate 36,005,933 downwards.
TTGTACTAGTATGGCATGGTCCATGGCATTGTGACAGTAGGTGGTTGGGCACAGCTGGATAGGCGGCTGCTTTGATGCTGCTCCTCTCCTGAACGTTGTAGAGCGATAGAGAGAGGGGGGAATGGGGAGGGAGGAAGCAGAAGAGAGAGAGAGGGAGTAGCAGAAGAGGGAAGAGGAGAGAAAGAGAAAAGGAGGGAAAGAGCAAAGAGGAGAGGGATCTGAGATGCATATTTAATGCAGTAATGAGCTTGCGTTATGTCATTTCTGGAAATTAGCCTCGGTGTCAGAAGGATTGGAACAGGAGACGTCAGATGCGGGAGGGGGGAAGAGAGTGGCAGCTGTTGGGATGCACACACACACACTCACAAACACACAACACACACCTGTGTAACAGTATACATGTACATACATAGTACAAAATATAAGCACACGTGCACCCACCCAGAGTGATGTGATTGGTTGTAGTTTCAGTGGTCCCCATGCTTGATGGGTTATGTGGGTCAGAGCTGGGTGGTCAGGGGAGGCTGGGTGTCAGGGGGTGAGGCTGGGTGGTCAGGGTGAGGCCTTGGGTGTCAGGGGTGAGGCTGGGTGTCAGGAGGTGAGGCTGGGTGTAGGGGGTGAGGCTGGGTGTCAGGGGGTGAGGCTGGGTGTCCAGGGGGTGGAGGCTGGGTTGTCAGGAGGTGAGGCTGGGTGTCAGGGGGTGAGGCTGGGTGTCCAGGGTGAGCTGGTGTCAGGGGTGAGGCTGGTGTCAGGAGGTGAGGCTGGGTGTCAGGGGGTGAGGCTGGGTGTCAGGGGGTGAGGGATGGGTGTCAGGGGGTGAGGCTGGGTGTCAGGGGGTGAGGCTGGGTGTCAGCTGTTGACGGTGCTGCAATTCTTTTAAAGGTCTCTCTCTCTCTCTCAAATTTAGGGGCTTTATTGGCATGAGAAACATATGTTTACATTGCCAATGCAAGTGAAATAGATAATAAACAAAAGTGAAATAAACAATAAAAAATTAACAGCAAACATCACACTTACAAAAGTTCCAAAAGAATAATGACATTTCAAATGTCATATTATGTCTATATACAGTGTTGTAATGATGTGCAAATAGTTAAAGGGAAAATAAATAAACATAGGTTGTATTTACAATGTTGTGTGTTATTCACTGGTTGCCCTTTTCTTGTGGCAACAGGTCACAAATATTGCTGCTGTGATTGCACACTGTGGTATTTCACCCAATAGATATGGGGGTTTATCAAAATTAGATTTCTTTTCAAATTCTTTGTGGGTCTGTGTAATCTGAGGGAAATATGTATCTCTATTATGGTCATACATTTGGCAGGAGGTTAGGAAGTGCAGCTCAGTTTCCACCTCATATTGAGGGCAGTGTGCACAGTGTGCTCTCTCTCTCTCTCTCTCTCTCTCTTCCTCTCTCTCTCTTCCTCTCTCTCGATGAGGTCTCCTACTCAGCTGAAGGAGAGGGGACTACATGAGTGAGTCATACAGGACTAACATGATATAACTAATTTGTTAACACAGTGTTCTCCCTCTGTTAGTGCTGGGCTGGAACAAAAGCATGCACACCCAGTAGCTATCCAGCACTGAGTCTGTGTGTCTTTGTCACCCCTATCCCCTATTTCCTGTTTGTTCTCTACTCAGCATTTTCACTTGTTCTACGGTACTCGTTCACACTCAGTTTCTTATGTTCACTTTCTCTAGCTCTCTGCTCTCTCCTGTCTTCCTTCTGTCTCTCCTTTCTCCTCTCCCTCCCATTCTCTCCTTTTGTTCCGGCTCTCAGTGACAGACCTTCCATGCTACAGTCTACCATGATCTTTTCAAAGCAACCAGCTTGTGTGTGTCCAGAGTGTGTGTGTGTGTGTGTGTTACAGGAATGTGTTTGTCAGACAGAGAGAAGGTGTGCGTGTGCACAGCATCCCCATTTGTAGAATAAAATACCTGGAGGTGTGTGTGTGTGTGTGTGTCTGTGTGTGTGTGTGCGTGTACGTGCATGCGTATGTTCTCGGCTGTGTAATGTACATTTGTGTGGATGTGTGTGATTTCCCAGAATGACAAGCCTTTCTGAGGCCAGGAGCTCAAGTTTCGAGAGCTGACTCCACTTCAATGACATTCTCTGAACAGGAAAGGTGTGTTTGCGTTAGTGAGCATGGGTGTGTGCGTGCATGTGTATCGGAGTGAGGCATACAGTATGCTCTCTGCTCTCCCCTACAGCCATTCCTGTATAAACCCTTTGTCTCTACCTATCTAAAGGCTGTCACTGTCAGCCATGCTCTGTGTATGTAGCCGTGTCACATGTGACTTGGCTCCATCATTATCAGTCGCATTGACCCCGACATACATTTTGAGCTCTACGTGTATATATTATTGAAGCAAATTGGTTCCCTATTTAAAAAGAAGATGGAGGACAAGCTATGAAGGAAAATACAGAAGTTTTGGTGCAGGTACAGCCAACTAGCGCAAAAATAATATTGGTAAATGTATCTTTGTCGAATTTTCCCCCCCACCCTATAACTACAAGTTTGTTGTCAGTTTTCAGCATGGCACCGTTTGCATTCTGCACGTCGCAATGCAAGTGACAATGTAGAAGACATGTGTCTGTTATTTGGCATAACTGGTAGATGGCTTGCACCTCTTTTAAACAGTTTGACAAGACGATGTGCTAGCTAGCTGGTTAATTAACCTCTTGACATGTGCGAACACACGGGTGTGATCATTCTACAGTGGTCCCTGCAGCGTACGCTCAACCCGGTTTGATTAGAACACTTATTTAGAACGTCCAGTTATGATTGACGACACAATCAGCGTTTGCACAAACACAGTCTTTACAATGTTATGTCCTCAATGTTATTTGTTGGATGCAATGTTCAGACATTCACAGAAGTAGTGACAGCATAACACAGTTCTCATCCAAACCAGAAGAATGTAGGCTACATTAGGTGTAGCGCTCAGAAGTAGTGACAGCATAACACAGTTCTCATCCAAACCAGAAGAATGTAGCCTACATTAGGTGTAGCGCTAACTGAGGAAAGAGTGACCTAACACAAGCGGTCATATTTAGCTAACTCTCGGCTGACAGGAACCATAATTTGAGTTAGCTAATAGCAATTGCTATTTACAATTCATCARATCATGGGTAAGCTCACCAGGGATATAAATAATTAAGTAAAACACTTTCTAAAAATCGAAAGTAACCCGATGATGGGTATTTTGTGCACGCCGTCATGTTTGTTTTTTGCATCAACCAAAGATTACAAGATGTTACAAGATGTGTTGGGTCTGTTTGCATTTTACATGTTGAAGGGGGTGTGTCGTCTACCATCCTTCACTTCCATCATTCACTTCCGCAAGTTTACTTGAAAGAGGAGTTGAACCATCCCTTTCACCTCGTTTTGTTATAACATCTTAGGTCGAACAGACGTTTATGTGACAACCAGAATGCATTGTATGATGTCAACAAACATGGTGCCACACATAGCTGGCAAGTAGCTTAGCATTAGCTCATCATAATCAGTACAACCTTCAAAAAAGTATTTTACAAACATCATATGTGTCCAGTACAATCTATGCTTCAAGAATCAGAATGCATTATTTGTCATCAGAACTTGAAAACGTGAATAAAACAGTAAATACATTATGCTTCATACATACATCCGGTGTGTTACAGTACACTCTTAGAAAAAAGGGTTTTAAAAGTGTTCTTAGTCTGTCCTCATCGGAGAACCATTTTTGGGTCCATGTAGAACCCTTTGGGGTTCCATTTAGAACCCTCTGGAACCTTTTACCTGGAACCAAAAAGGGTTGTTCAAAGTGTACTGCAATGAGGACAGCCGAAGAACCCTTTTAGGTTCTAGATAGCACCTTTTTTTGAAGAGTGTAGAAACGATAACACGATATACAGAAACTATAATGATAACCTAATAAGGCACATACTTTGATAGGAACACACACATGTCCAAAGTTATTATAAGTAAGGAAAACAARAATGAAGGCAATGCGGGCGCCAGCCTGAAAATGTGCCAGGGGGAAAAAGTTTATGTTCTGTTCTGACTGGAGATGCACAAATGTCTGCGTACTTGATCTGGGGAAACACTAGGGAAGTGCTTGAGCTTTTGTCGAAGAGTGAAGTTTGACTTTCTCAGTAATGCCTCAAATGTAAATTGTCCACAACAGTGAAATGGGCTACTTCTATGTGAATTAATGATGAGGCGGAACACACCTCAATTTGAAAATAAAAAAAATGAAATCGAACTTGTTAGGAAATAATTTGAAATTGACAAGTTMAAACATAGCCTATAGATAATTCGCTGTAGTGCTGTCCCCGACTAAAAACAATCTTGGTTGCCRGAAAGTCGTCTGTTCTTTCAACCAATCGATTGGTCGAAATGTTTTAATGTGTAATTTTCCATATGTAGACACACCCTATGTGTTTTAATAACATCAAGTATATGCATTGAGCTTCTCTGATGCTTTAAGCTTACTGTTTGATGAAACAAGACACAAATGCCGCAAGAGGGAGCCAGAGATCTATTTAACCAGAAGAAAATAAAAAAAACTGACCTAACCATTCTCCTGATTCTGCCATTACTCTCCTGAAGTTGCCGGTAATAGGCTACACGAGGAGTCGTCAACCTTTCTCATGTGGAATTCCAATTTATCTTACCATATCTACCGATCTGCAAGACAGTTATGGTTTTCATATGCACATTTTCGTGGAACAGTTTAATTTAATTTATAATAACTTCTTCATATCTCAAAATCATTGTCATGTAGTTGATCAAAACTCTATCCAAATCTAAATTAAAATGATACAAACCTAAAAAGTAACTTATTTTGCCATTGCCAACTATGTAAAAATAGCCTACATAAAGCCAACAAATAGAAACATTACAGCCTGCAGGTAAAAAATATCCTGATAAGAATAAATATCCTATAAATCATATTGGCTACACATGGCCTGTCTGCAACAAACTTGCAACATTGTATAAAATATTTTGTTCCTCAGAGTTTCCCTGGACAGTGAACTCGGAACAGACACAGCTGTAGGCTATTTGCGCAAGGGATAAGAAGCAGTGCTTGACTTGGGCAGTAGCTCACCAGAGCTGAGTACCAGCACCTCAAATGTTCTACTGCTTGAGCCTACTGCCTGTTCCTCTTATAGAATATTAGCTCAAAAGTATGGAGCGTCTGCACCTAAATATAAACAGTACCAGCACCCAAAACGAGTACCAGAATCTATTTCAGTCCAAGTCAAGCACTGATCAGAAGTAATCAGGTAGGCCTATTRTATGARGTTTCCACTGGATTTTCCCTTTCACGCTGAGTGGTTATCGAAAAGGAGAGAGCTATACATTTTTTTTCAATACATCGAAGAGCTATTGTAATTCTCAATGCATGTAAAAACAGACTTTGTTTGCTTGCTGTTTGAGGTGAAGAAAACCTTTCTTTGAGAASCTCCACAGCGCATTAGTGGTGGTCAGATATCAGAAATACTATCAGATCCCCAAATGGGTACATTTATATGCCTACATTTGCATGCAGGCCAGGTAGCCTATAGGCCTACTTCTATGCGTGCGCGTCCTTACTCAACATTGACAGGAGCACTCCAAACAAAAGACAATGACTAAACTGACAAAACTCGMAAATGGAAATATGTTAATCWCAAGTGTYTTTTTGTTATTTGTTATTTTATTTGGATCCCCATTAGCTGTTGCAAAAGTAGCAACTTCTCTTCCTGGGGTCKACACAAAGCATGAAACATMACATAATACAGAACATTAATAGACAAGAACAGCTCAAGAACAGAACTACTGAACTATCTGAACTATACTGAACTATAGAACTATCAATAAAAATMWATTTAAAAAAAGCACACGTAGCTACAGTTGAAGTCGGAAGTTTACATACACCTTAGCCAAATACATTTAAACTCAGTTTTTCACAATTCCTGACATTTAATCCTAGTAAATGCTTGCTTGCAATGCTTTTCTTTCATAATTCATTTTTTTATACATGAATACGATGGCTCACTGTTCGTTGTTGACATTTCCTGCCTAAGTTTGCCCACTTTTCCAATGAAGTAATCATTAAAATAACTGGCAACATCAAATGGTTTTGAGAACCATCTGATTCGATGAAAGATGGAGTTGAATTTGTCTTTCTGCCCGTCATTTCATTTAAAGTACTCCAACGTTTTTTTCCATCAATTTTTAAATGATTGATCTTGGCTTCATAATACAGTTTCTTATTATTTTTGTTGAGTTTAGTCACATCATTTCTAAATGTTCTGTAAGTCAGCCAGTCAGATGTGCAGCCAGACTTATTAGCCACTCCTTTTCCCCCCATCTCTTTCAACCATGCAGTTTTTCAATTCCTCATCAATCCATGGAGCCTCAACTGTTCTAAAAGTCAGTTTCTTAACAGGTGCATGTTTATCAATAATTGGATGAAGCAATTTCATAAAATCATCAAGTACAGCGTCTGGAGACTTCTTATTAATCACATCAGACCAACAAATATTTTTAACATCATCCACAGCTAAATATTTTGTATGATCTCTTATACACTAGTTTAGACCCAGCTTTTGGAACTTTGGCTTTCCTGGATATAGCCACTATATTGTGATCACTGCATCCAATGGGTACGGATACAGCTTTAGAACAAAGTTCTACAGTATTAGTAACAATGTGATCGATACATYTGGATGATCTTGTTCCTCTAGTGTTTGTAAACACCCTGGTAGGTTGATTAATAACCTGAATCAGGTATTYGTTACAGTGAGAAGCTTCCTCTTGAGTGGACAGCTTGATGAAAACCAGTCAATTATCAGGTCCCCAAGAAAGTAGACCTCTCTGTTTACATCACATACACTATCAAGCATTTCACATATATTATTTAGATACTGACTGTTAGCACTTGGTGGCCTGTAGCAACACCCCAAAAGGAAAGTCTTTAGATGTGCCAAGTGAACCTGCAACCACAACACTTCAATAACACTTGACATAAGATTTTCTCTAAGCTTTAAAGGGATATATATGGCTCTGAATATATACAGCAACACCTCCCCCATAAGTATTTCTGTTATATCCTTGAATTGCTACTGCTGTATCATCAAATGAATTATCTAATTGAGTCTTAGAAATGGCTAATATATGAATGTTATCTGATGTCAGCAATTTATTAATTTCATGAACCTTATTTCTAAGGCTACATATATTAATATGGGATATTTTCAGCCCTTTCCTGGGTAGCTTATCAGGATAGTCCTCGTTGAGGAAAATATACGTTCCTCTCAAGTTCTTGGCTCTTTCCAGAACAGCTACCTTGTCCTTGAACCTCAGGAACTTGACCACTATCGGCCTGGGCCTATCACCTGGGCCGGTGGTGGGTTTTCCATTCCTGTGGGTGCGCTCCACCTCAATCTTTCTGTGGTCCATCTTCAATTTCTCAGAYATCATTTCCCTCACTTTGTCCTCAGACTCCGTCCGTCCAGGTCTCATGTGGAGATTCTGTAATTCCACAACCATATTGTTCCGCCTTAGTGGACACATTGCTTGCAAAGCGTAATTCTGATAATGAGAATGGCAAGACTGGAATAATAATATTGAATGCATTAACAGAAATGACCGTAACCAAAGTAACAAACATTYWAGATTAGAAATTATAGGAATTAACGGTAAATGTACTACTGGTGATATATGTAATGGGGAATTTATATACGCTAACAATCAAATGCAAACAATTCACACAATGAAGTTAAGAAACAATTAATGTGCACAAATTGGCAGGAGAGAGCGCATTCTGGAGAGAGAAGTGCATTGTGCYTCAGGGCACATGGTCAATCCGTCACCTGCATTGGCCATGCAGCATTATGGTGATACGGCCTCKGCAGAAATAAGGGCATTCGTACTTCRTGTGCTTCGCTGAGCAGTGCAGAGCTGTTTTGAAGGAAGTTGTCAAGGAAGTGAGTTTATGTGTATACAGGATGTACCGCCCCCACCTACCATGAACCAATCATTTCAATGGGAGGCGCATGGCGATGCGGTATGGAGCTCGATTTGGCCTCTGCATGCTTCTGGAGGCTGCGCAATTGCGTCTCACCCTCCATATGGCGCCTCCGACCACATTTTGGGATCAAGCATAAATTGTCTTTTAGTCTAGGCCTCTGCAATGGATTAGTTCACTGAGATTGGTACAAATATATATGATACATATTTGTTACTGCTCGACGAAAAAAATCTTGGTCGACCAACAGCCTATCGACCAACAATCGACCAGCCAACTAATTGGGGTCAGCCCTATTTAGCAGGCAGCTTGCCTTGGTATGAGGGCAGCGTTGGTTAACTGTCTTGTTGCGGAACAATCACATTTTGGAACAGCGAGTGCATTCTGACATCACATTCATAAACAAAACGAGCGGGAAAAATAATTGGAAATCARACTTGAAAAGGTTAATATGTTTTAAAATGGATTTGTGGGTGTGCTTGCAAGCTAGACATATAGTTAGCTAGCTTGTCTGTTGACTGTTAGCCAGCAAATGACTCGTTTTGAGGCTTTAAATCTGAGGCTTTAAATGTGTACTTACACCAAGATTTCTAAATTTAAATGATGTTGGTTGCATAGAAAACATGTTATAGTGAATTCTGTTTTAATCCAAAAACAGACCTTGTCAATATTTTTGACGACATTGCATTTTTATACTAATGAGCTATTGAGAGAAGCGACTGAAAATGATATGTCACATATTCTATTGATGAGGTCACATTCTTTCTGTGGGCCAGCCATGTAACAAGTCAGACAGATGATTCCAGCACCTTGCAGCCTGTTGGGATGACTGGGAGGCTCCGCTTCCCAAATCCTGGACGGGGACAGGAGCGTGAGAGGGGGATTAGGGAGGCTAGAGGCCTACTCCGTTCTGCATCGGCGTAGTAACACACACATAACACACACATCTGTCCCTCTGGAGCCTAACAGCTGGTGCCAAGGTCTGGCCCACAATCTCTCTCCTCATCCCACTACCATCTCTTTATCTGCCATTCTATCCATCTATCTGTCTATCCAATCTGTCCATGAGGGCTACAATTGAGCAGTAGATTTAAATACTGCCCACCCACGAACGTTTGGATATGAACACAGACACACAAGCGTTTGCATGAGACGCACACACAGACACACACACATAGTGCCGCCCCTTACTATTAGAGTCATTAACTGGACATTGATTGTATTAGAGTCTGAGCCCAGGAGACTAATTTAACTAAGTGCAATAGGCTTGTGCTGCTGTGTGCTTCTACATCTGCATTGCTTGCTCTTTGGGGTTTTAGGCTGGGTTTCTGTATAAGCACTTTGTGACATCTGCTGATGTAAAAGGGGTTTTATAACTAAAGAAATACATTGAATTGATTGATTGTGCATTGTTATGTGTTCTAGTAGACAGATGGCATATATTCAGGGAGGTGTGCCCCTTTCTGTTCAATTAGGTAATTTCAGGAAACATTTTCAGCAAGGAAAAAAACATGGTCACACTTTAGAATAGGGAACACATGTTGATATTGACAGATGAGGCTGCACTGCCTGAATGACTGTATATTTATGTATATGTATCTTGTTGATGTATGCATGTATGTATGTACACTATATATACATAAGTATGTCAACACCCCTTAAAATTAGTGGATATAACATCGAGCACACAGCCATGCAATCTCCATAGACAAACATTGGCAGTAGAATGGCCTTACTGAAGCGCTCAGTGACTTTCAACGTGGCACCGTCATAGGATGCCACCTTTCCAACAAGTCAGTTCGTCAAATTTCTGCTCTGCTAGAGCTGCCCCGGACAACTGCAAGTGCTGTTATTGTGAAGTGGAAACGTCTAGGAGCAACAACGGCTCAGCCGCAAAGTGGAAGGCCACACAAGCTCACAGAACGGGACCACCGATTGCTGAAGCGTGTAGCCTGTAAAAATCGTCTGTCCTCGGTTGCAACACTCACCACTGAGTTTCAAACTGCCTCTGGATGCAACGTTAGCACAAGAACTGTTAGTCGGGAGCGGCATGAAATGGGTTTCCATGGCCGAGCATCCGCACACAAGCCTAAGATCACCATGCACAATGCCAAGCGTCGGCTGGAGTGGTGTAAAGCTTCCCACATTGGACTCTGGAGCAGTGTAAACGCGTTCTCTKGAGTGAATAATCACGCTTCACCATCTGGCTGTCTGACGGACAAATCTTTGTTTGGAGGATGCCAGGAGAACACTACCTGCCCCAATGCATAGTGCCAACTGTAAAGTTTGGTGGATGAGGAATAATGATCTGTTTTTTTTTTTTTCATGGTTCGGGCAAGGCCCCTTAGTTCCAGTGAAGGAAAATCTTGCACGAAGCAAAGTCCATACCGAAATGGTTTGACGAGATCGGTGTGGAATAACTTGACTGGCCTGCACCGAGCCCTGACCTCAACCCCATCAAACACCTTTGGGATGAATTTGAACGCTGACTGCGAGCCAGGCCTAAACGCCCAACATCAGTGCCCGACCTCACTAATGCTCTTGTGGCTGGCTGGATGCAAGTTTCTGCAGCAATGTTCCAAAATCAAGTGCAAAGCATTCCCAGGAGAGTGGAGGCTGTTATGGAGGCTGTTATATTTTGGAATGAGATTTTAGAAGAGATGTTGGACAAGCAGGTGTCCACATACTTTTGGTCATGTAGTGTGTCTACCCCCAAGCCATAAGACTGCTACATAGTTAACCAAACAGCTACCCGGACTATCTGTATTGACTCTTTTGGCACTAACTCATTTTCACACTATGCACACACACTGGACCCACACATTCACACTGACACTCCAACACATACACACACTCACACCTTCACTCACACATAACACGTCCACACTGGCACACACTCACCACACACACACACACTTCCACACTCATCACATATGCTGCTGCTACTGTCTACATGTAAATACAGTATCTACCTCAATTACCTCGTACCCCTGCACATCGACTCGGTACTGGTACCCCATGTATATAGCCAAGTTATCATTGCTCATTGTGTATTTATTCCTTGAGTTACTATTTTTTTCTTCTTCTTCTATTATTAGTAGTAGTAGTATTTTGTAATGTTTATTCTGTTCTGCATTGTTGGGAAGGGCCCGTAAGTAAGCATTTCGCTGTTAGTCCACACCTGTTGTCTACGAACGTTTGACAAATAAAATGCGATTGATTTGATGTCAGTGTTGTCATGATACCAGAATTTTGACTTCGATACCCACGAAACTCGATACTGAAACGATATCCAATACTAAAACAACACTCGATACTGAAACGATATTCAATACTAAAACAACACTCGATACTGTTCAGAACGATACTCAATACGCTAAACAAGCACTCGATACTTGTGCAACGATACTCAATACTAAAACACACACTCTCGCATACTGATACGATTACTCTCTCAACTATTATAAACAGATGATTGTTACTTGAAACGATACTCATTACTACAACAACACTCGATACTGAAACGAGTACTCCTCAATTAACTAAACGACACTCGATAGCTGAAACGATACCTCAATACTGATATCTCAACAACATCGATTCTGAAACTCGAATACTCATTACTAAAACACGATCGTATCATCGGGAAACGATTTCAGATATCAACAGACCTCTGATACTGGAAACATTCTTCATTTCCAACGCGAGTCCTTCGTCCCCGCGCCCAACTCGGTCACTTTTCCGCCCCTCTCTTAATTCCACGTCGTCGTAGATCTGACACACTCCTGGTCTATTTACCTTTCTCGTTCCTCGTCACGCATTGCCCCTCTCGTCTTATCACCATGCCTTGATTGTCTCAATAAATTTTTGGCCTCCTACTTGTTTTCCTGCCTCATTGTTTCAATGCTCTCTGTACGCCTTATTCATTTGTTCCCCCCTTCCATGTTTTCTTTCGTGCCTCTCTCTCTCTGTTCACCCCCTCTTATCCTGTCTTTTTTCTGTTGATCTTTTCGCTCGTCTGTTTTTTTCTTTATCTCGTGTGTTTTGGGAGAATTGTTCTCCCGCTTTTCGTGTGCATCGTCGTTTTGACCTGTTTCCGTTGGTCTTCTTCAGATTTTTACTCTTGCTTCTCCTGATTTTGGCTGGTGTTTCGTTTCTATGCTCAGTCTTTCTGTTGCCTTCTCGCTTCTTTGAGCCCTTGGACTCTGGCCTGTTAGGTGTATCTTACTCTGGTTTCCGCGTTTCTTTGTTCTGTTTTTTGGTTCCTCGGCCCATTTGCTTCTTCTTTATGTCTCTTCATTCTTCTCTTCTCCTGTGTCGTCTACCGCTGGGTCGGCTGTGATGTCTTTTGTGCTTGATTTACTTGTCTTTGTTGGGGTGTTCGCGGTGCGCGTGGGATTTTGGCGTCTCGCATTGGCCCACGCCGTTTTTTAGCGTTGCTCTGGGGTGTGTGGGCGTGATGGTCCTGTGCTTGGCATCGCTTGGTTGGGGGTTGCGTTGGTTCGACTAGGCTTGCGGTTAAAGTCCCTGGCATTTTGCATGCCTGTGGGTTGTGGGGGCGGGTGGTGGCCTGTCTCGCTGTTCACGGGTGTTTGGCCGCTGAGTGCCGTGCTTCGGGTGGGCTTCAGTGGGCGTGCTTACTTCTTGTCTTTATCTAATTTTGAGTATCGCCGTTCACGGGGTGGGCGTGGTTGTGCTTTCGCGTTTTTCGACTTCCCTGGCGGCGGGGTTAGTTCTGCGCTCTCCCCTCTGGGTTGGTGGGTGTCCGTGTTCGGTTTTTTCTTGTCCTCTCGGTTTGTGCCTGTAGGTGTCTATACGTGCCGTGCTGGCCGCGTGGCTTGGTTGTTCTTTGGTGCTCTTGTTATTTGCTGCGCTCTTATCGTCGTCGGTTTGCTTTCGCCGGTGGAAACGTTTTTCTTTTGTGCACTTGGGGTGACCTCTGTTTGTGTCGCGCGGGCCACGCTTGTTTGTGCTGTGGTCCTTTCTTGCCATTCTCAGCTCTGGTGTCTTCGCGGCTGTGGGTGTCGTGTCGTCGTCTGCTCTGGTGTTGCGTTTGCGCGCTTGGGTGTCGGTTGGGCCGCGTTCCTTTGGTGTCTGTGGTTCGGGCGGAATAGCGCTGTAGAACGGATACGTTTGTTCGGCATCGTCGCGTTTGCAAGTGTGGCAAAAAGGTGGGAAAGTCATAGCAGTTATGGCTTTGATGTATCTCGGCTATGGAAGCAGTGAGGCTCTCCTTCACTGTGTGAGCGGGCCTTTGAGTTTGATTGTTCTGAGAGTACACCGCGTACTCGGTTCTTAACTGCTGGCAAGTCTAGGGTGGATTATTATGTAGCTGTGTTTGCTCGCACGCATCTTCGACATACGGTTAGCTCCGTTTGCGTGTGTTCTCTGGGGTCTCTGGCTATGGTGTGCTCAGGTGGTTTTAGTACAAGAGTAATTGTTGAGGCTAGGGATTCCAGGAGGAGCGGGTCTCCTTCGTTGAGTCGGTTAGGGACGGCGGCTTGTGTCGTGTGTCCTATGGGGGTATTGGGATGAGTTGTGCGTGTTGTTAGCTATTTGTTGTCTTTGTCACATGCATGAAAGGCTCGTGTATATCAGGCACTTTGGAAAATTGATCCCGAGGATGAAAAGACAGTTTGTTTTTTTTTTTTTTTTGTTTTTGGGTGTGGAGCATCTTGCAAATTGTTTTTTTCTAAAGGTTTGTGACTGATTCTTGTTGATTTCCCAAAGAGGCCTGAGTGTTGAAGGTAGGCTTGTAAGATACAAGATCCACACAGGTAACCTCCAATTTGACTCCAAATTTAATGTTAATGTTAGGCTCGTATAGAATAAGCTTCTAAAGCGCATGATATAATTTCTGGAATTCTTCAGCTGCTTTTAAAAAGGCCAGTCACCGCGTACGTGTACTGTAAACTTCTGACGCCATGGGCAATGTGTGTACAGTGAAATTATAAAGTTAATAATGCTGCGTCTGATAAACAATATGTTTGGAAAAATACTCTTGTTGCTAATGCACCAAAGTAGCATGGTCCTAACTGACCTTGCCGAGAAAGGGCTATAACTATTTTTATACGAGATTGCTGTAGTGAGGTTGAAAAACAAATTTTACATGACTACCGGTAAGTGTATGTAAACTCTCTGATTCACGATTGCTATAATCTATATCTGCTATTCTACAGTAAATATATCGATATATAATTATGCTTGTATACTATATAACTCAATAAATCCACTTAAGAGCTGTGTGAAGTAAGGAGATAATGGAAAAGTGGGAAAACCTGACATGATGTCTAGAAAAACTAATTCATACACAAAAAAACCTTGAACTAGGGGAAAAGATTAGCAAGGAAATGGACTTAACACCAAAACATGAATTTATCTAGGATCTTTTGGGGAAATTCTCGTGAACCAGACATGAGAGCAAGCGAGAGTGAGAGAGCATTTTGGGTGAGAACAAGAAGCTTTGCCAAATCTTACAGGAACGTACCCTTGCAAATATCTCTCACATGATGGCAACTACTGTCGCTAATTTATGGCGCATCTCTTTCACACTGTCTTTTCTAATAGTGCAGCCTGACGGGCGGTGTGAGGTGGGATGGTTTCTGTAAACAAATGACTCCTTGGATCAACTAAAAATTTAAAACTTTTCAACTGGTTACAAGTATATGGTATTTCACTTGGAAAAAAATCAAATATTTTGGAAACCAAAATTATAATAGAATTCAACAGTTTATTTGATTTTTTACCAACCTACTCTTTGAGATGCAACCTATTTTTTCAACACTCAACTACCTTTGTCGCTTGCGGTAGAGACTAATTACCTACAATACAAAGTCATTTTTTATGTAAATTTAACTCATATTGTTCGAAGTGCGTCACTTTTAATTTGTAATTACCTTATCCACGTTTTGTAAATTTTGGTTACAAACAATTAATTACATTCCCTGTAGATCAAGAATATGAAGCTGGTTCAATAAAAACATCAGACATTTAGAGCGACAATTTGAAACTAACGCACTGGCCTAGCTTAACAGTAGAAAGTTGTACTAAGCTAATTAGGTCTCACATGCAGTTTGAATGGCAAATATAGTTTAAAATGTGAATGAGGAAGCATAACGACTCACTGCTCATGGTGGTAAAAATAAGCAACTAAAGCACTCGCCCAATGTAAGCCACGTCCACACTTCTGATAGGCCTGCGTCATACATTTTGCCCACTATCCAATGCATCAAAGGGTGTTGAAAGCAAGACTTTGATGGTTTGAATATTATTTGATTTCAGACAAATTTATTAGAATAGGGTTGATGGAAGAAACGTACTTTTCAAGTCAATTCTAAATTAAAGCACTTAAAATAACAACAGATCGACCACTTTTAACTGTATTTCAGCCTAGTTCATTATATCTATGCATTGATTTTGGGGTAAAGCCCAACAACCTTTGGTCAGAAGACAAATTTTCTTTCCAATGGTGGCTCATCTTTCGGTGTCTTGTTTGGGCCAAAATGGTCATCCAGCGTGGGTCAGGTATCAGGACATGCTATTTGACTATGACCTCTGCAGAGTTTCCTATCAATCAAGAAAAGGACAATATAGGAACAAGGTGGATGTCTTACACATCGGCTCCGGACGCCGACGCCGACGCCTCGTGTGGCCATGTGGCAGGGGTATAAGTCCATTCGGACTTACAAGAGGAGAACGCAATGATCTACCCAACGATGCTGCTACTACAAAACTGAACTGAATGCATTATGCACGCTTGATAAAGAACAGCAGAGCCGCGCACGGGAAGCCCCCGCTGACCATAGAGGACCTGGGTATGTCTGCGCTCTCCGAGGACGACGTGAACATAATGGTCTCACACTCGTACGTCCGCGGGGTGCGGACGGTATTGCCTGGGCACCGTTCCGAGAGCGATACGACACAATCAGCTTGGCAGGATATTCATTGTGTCATTTTCAACCTTCCTTGACAGTTGTAACCCAATGTTCAAACTGACACCATCATTTGTTCAAGTAACGTCTTAGGCTACTGCCACAATATGACGTACCTGGTGCACTCACATCTTGTAAGTACAATGAAGTGCTTTGAAAGGCTGTGTATAGGACACGCACGATCAACTGCATCAATGTCAGACACTCTCAGTCCAAACGTTGGCACACCTGTCAAGCAGATACCATAGAGCGATGCAAGTCTCAATGTGTGCACGCTCCACATGTTTCCTGCAGCTCACCTGAGATAGAGAGGAGAATACCTATTGTGCGAATTGCTGTTATAGGCATTGAACAGTCAGGTGGATCTCTGGGCCAGGGTGGTGATGGTGAGGCACGTTATCCTTGTAGAGTTGCACGTGTACCCTGTCAACGTGTCTCCGGGAGCCGCAAAGAGGTTGTGTTGGGTTTAGTCCTGCTCCTGTGATCCTGTACTAATCGCACAGATTCTACCTGGCCTACAACCTCGCTCTCAACCATCAGATAAGCTTGTCTTCGACTGATACGGTGGGTAGCCCTGATCACCGGTGAACAGAGACAGCTACAGGCAGGAGGATTCAAGTGACTACAATGTTGGTGGCCAGGCAAACGAATTTCCCTTCAGACTCTTCAAGTAACTTTTTCTGTTAATCTCTGCAGCAAAATCGAAGCCCCACACTCAAGAATACTTCCACGCTTATGGTTGTAGCCTAGTGAGCATAAATACCTGTTGATAGTAGAAACTGTAACAAATGCTGATAAACGCTAAATAATTATACAAAACAAGATGTATGCTAAGACAAACTTGTTTAAATCACAAGTAGGCGCTAGTGATGCTGCACAGGTAGGCCTATTCAGTAACACAGACAGATAATTAAAGAAATATGACGGTCATACTTAGGATAAATGTTGTTGAAATGAGAATCACATTTTGTAGAGCTAAACTAGATTGCGCTAAGCAATACGTGTCCAATATTCAAATTTTAATCATGGGATAGTGTAAATGTGATAGGAAAACATGGATCACTTTTTTGATGGTTCTTGATGTAATGGCAGCTCCAAAATGTTCTCAAGTTGGCCGTGATTGGTAGTGTTTCTGTACTCATGGGCGACACTACGTCCGTTTCAAAATCTACGGGATCAGAGGCTCGGAAGGAATTGCGAAGGGCCTTGGGTGGCTGCATAGGACTTACATTAGAATGTGCCCATACCTAAGAAAGCTCGAGGGTCATTGGCCTACAGATAAATATAGATGTCAATTGTCCAATCGCTTTTGAGGTAGCAGGGATGAGTGGTGGTATGTTCAAATAGATCATGCGATTTATCCCTTTGTAAGACCGTAGCTTAAGTGATTGTGGAGCGAACGGGTATTCATTTTAACATAACTTTAAAATCTTAGATTTCGT
>NC_036858.1:35963667-35988534 GCF_002910315.2 Salvelinus sp. IW2-2015 | reverse complement strand
CAACACTCGATACTGAAACGATATTCAATACTAAAACAACACTCGATACTGAAACGATATTCAATACTAAAACAACACTCGATACTGAAACGATACCACTGCGTATTAGCTAAAGTTACAGAATAACCACTGGGCTTTATTTTTTTAAACAWTGAACAATATGTTGCTAGCTGGTAGAACAACTAAAATATCAACAAGATCCTCTTCTATATTCCATTTCTTTCAAAAATAAAACAGAATATTAAGTAACAGAAGAATATCTAACATTTTCCTTATGCATAACCATATCTGAGACTCATCTAAACCGTTTAACATATCAGTGTAAAATTGTTGTTAATGTTGTTTTGCAACTAAACCTCCCTTACACTGCTTTGTAACACCTTTTGCCTAGTCGTTTCGGTGGGTTGGCCCTCATCATCTGCTCTGTAAGCAAAGTATTCTGGAGCCTGTTTTGTCAGCAAGCTGCGGGCGTGGAGGAAGAAGCCATGCTGTCTGCATTTTCTCTCTCCTCTCACTTGCTTCTAAAAAGTGGCTCCCGCTGTGTCAGTCGCATGCAGTAGCTTACTACTGAGCTAGCCAGGCTGAGAAGATTCAGACAAATGACTAGACAGACTCGATCCTCATTATCTGTATATGACGCGAAAGACATTTGACAGAAGTACAGAAAGTAACAAACATTGTATTACCAAACCGTTTTTCATGWTCTAGTATCGTAAAAGTACAGAACTTTCGGTATATATATATATATATACATGCATATATTATATGCATGTATATAACACATGATGTATAGGGATGTGCCTCCCAGTCCCATTGCCCAATGGTGGTTTGTGATTTTCTTTGTATTTAATTTCTCCCCAATTATGATCTTGTCTCATCGCTGCAACTCCGCAACGGGCTCAGGAGAGGCAAAGGTCGAGTCATGCGTCCTCCGAAACATGACCCACCAAGCCACGCTTCTTAACACCCYCTCGCTTAACCCAGAAACCAGCTGCACCAATGTGTCGGAGGAAACATCGTTCAACTGATGACTGAAGTCAGCCTGCAGGCGCCCGGCCTGCCACAAGGAATCGCTAGAATGCGATGAGCCAAGTAACGCCCCCCTGGCACAAACCCTCCCCTAACCCAGAAGACACTGGGGCAATTGTGCACCGCCCTATGGGACTCCCGGTTGGTTGTGACACAGCCTGAGATCAAACCCGGGTCTGTAGTGAAGCCTCAATCACTGCGATGCAGTGCCTTAGACCGCTGCGCCATTCGGGAGGCCACCTTCATTACTTTAATTTAAGACCAATCCTGCAGAATATCGACTTAACAACAGAAAGGTGTGTGATTGTGTTGATGTTCTGACACGTTTCCTTTTCCTCTCCCCCTCAGATCATCAAAAACTGGAACGAGAGGCCCGCATCTGTCGCCTGCTCAAGCACCCCAACATAGGTGAGTGGCTCCTACTTAGCATAGTAGGCTAAATAAAAGTGTGCCTGTATGGTAACCCACCTGACAGGATGAAACCGAGGCGACATCGTTTTGTCTAGTTGGTGAGCTGGCTAACATGATAGCGGTTATTCATGCTCGGCTGGTTGCCTAGCAACAGGTGAAGTCTCTTTGCTGCACATTTGACCGCTGACAAAATCTCGTTGGCTGTCCAGAGGGAAAAAAATTGCTTTGAGTGGTTAAATTCTGCCCAACATTTCAGACARGTTGTTTTGAAGAGCACTGAGGGTGTCTCCAGTGTCAGTGTGTCACATGGTGTCACAGAAGCACTTCATGGAAGAGAGTTAGGGTGTAGGCAAATGGAGCCAGCCAGTTAACTGATGCCCACTTGTGTGGGCCATTTGCATGGTGCGACTGGTGATGAGGAGTCAACCCACCACCGCATGCAAACTCAGGGAAATGACACAGTCTTCACCTTGCCTCACACTGCAAGCCAGCCTCTCCCTCCACTACCAGTGAATGTGTGATATGTGTGCGAGTGTGTGCAATGTGCGTGTGTGAGATAGGTATGACAGGAATGTATATGAGTGAGATTGGTGTTAGTGGTGAGCTGTGTGGCTGAGGATGGGGGCGTGGGTGTGTTGGTGTGTGTGTGTGTGGTGTGTGTGTGTGTGTGGTGTGTGTGTGTGTGGTGTGTGTGTGGTGTGTGTTGTGTGTGTGTGTGTGTGTGTGTGTGTGTGTTGTGTGTGCTGTGTGTGTTGTGTTGTTGTGTGTGTGTGTGCGCACAGGTTTGGG
This sequence comes from Salvelinus sp. IW2-2015, assembly GCF_002910315.2. NCBI lineage: Eukaryota > Metazoa > Chordata > Actinopteri > Salmoniformes > Salmonidae > Salvelinus > Salvelinus sp. IW2-2015. The sequence continues at coordinate 35,986,305 of NC_036858.1, read as the reverse complement.
TGGAGAGGGCAGCAGCAGCAGGCCAGGGAGCTGCGTGTAATTTACACTTTCAAAGCCACACAGAGAGAAAGGGTGTTTGGGTTAGAGAGGACGAGGAGGAGGAGAGAAAGAGAGGAAGCAGTATCATAGCACGCTTTCATGAATGCATCTTCTCCGTTACTTTGCATCGCGATGCTCCTCACCTAAGTCAGCACACTGCCTTCAACTAAACACACGCAGAGCACCTACTTCCCCTTTCTTTTTTCCTTCCCTCTGCATTTTCCTCCTTACTTTTGCTTTCAACTTGCTTCTTGTTTCTATCTTCTGCATCCACCTCTCACTCGCAATTGCTTTTCCCTTCTCTTCATCCCCTCTTACTGCTCTACCTCTCTCTGCTCTCTCTCTGTTCTCCAGCGGCATCTCATTCTGGTCCACCTGCTCCCATCTGTCTCTCACCTCTCCCTTCTCTCTCTCCCTCTCTCTCTCTCCTCTGTCCTCATTGTTTCTGTCCCTGAGCTCTCTTCTCTCTCTCTCTCTCTCTCTCTCTCTCTCTCTCTCTCTCTCTCTCTCTCTCCTCTCTCTCTCTCTACCTCACCTCACCTCACCTCACCTCTCAGTCAAAGGGACAGATTGTCATGTTTTCTGCTTGGACTGCAGATAAACTCTCTAACAAAGGAGTAATTGAGAGAGAAAAGGAGAGAGAGGGGGAGGGAGGAGGAGGAATGGAGTGCACAAGGAGTGCTCTGCCGCTGGGCAGGCTAGTTCATTCAACATCACGACAACACAACACACACACAACACACCACACACACACACACAGACTCTCTTCCCCCTCACCGTAGCTCTCTTTCTGCACTCATAAACACACAAGTGACAGACAGTGCAGGCAGTATACACACATGATTCACACACATGATTCACCTACCCTTGGCATGTACTGTTGGCCATCTTGTCACACCTCACTATACTCTCTCACACACTCTCACGCATATACAGTACAAACACACACTTACACATGCACACATTGACTCACACAAACACACATCCTGTGCCTTGAGCAATATAGATGATGTGTTGAAGCATAGGGCTCCTTAGTGGCGCAGCGGTCTAAGGCACTGCATCTCAGTGCAAGAGGTGTCACTACAGTCCCTGGTTTGAATCCAGGCTGTATCACATCCGGACATGATTGGGAGRRCCATAGGGCGGCMCACAATTGGCCCAGTGTTGTCCGGGTTTGGCTGATGTAGGCCGTCATTGTAAATAAGAATTTGTTCTTAACTGACTTATCTAGTTAAATAAAGGTTAAATAAATAAAACAAATATTAATAAGTGCCTGAGCATTGGAGCAAACGGAGCAGCTGCAAAATAGGGGTGCAAATATATGTTTTTMCTCCCACGCTTTGTACCAGAAAAGTATCATGCTCCATTGGGTAATTTGTCATTTTCTATGATTAGTAATGTTTTGAAATAGTCTGTATTACAATAGATATGTTTTTTTTTTWAATCATTGTGACAGTGTTTCAAACAAAAAAAAAGGTAAATAGAAGGATGTGCATGAGTCTCTTTAACCAGAGATAATTTATTTTTCAAATACTGTAAAACTATTTGGTAGAATGTGCTTAGATTTTTTTTTTATGTTGACTTGAAGACAACGTTAAATTGCTTTGACTCTAGAGTTCCAAAGACCAACATGTGCATTTGCGGGGCTCAAAAAATAAGAAACCAAGCCAAACATCACGCATGCCTACAGAAGTATATGCCTATAAAAAGTATCTAACTACAGTCCTTGCCAAATGACAACAGTTTTATCACAAATTCAAAATGGTACTAATGTGTTCCAATAACTAGCTGCAGTTTTGGAATAATTGCGTCCCGTTTATTTTCCGCTTACACGGAACCCAAACCGGCTGCGCGCGTGCGCCATCGTGCACTATCGTGCATACYTGTATTTTGTCCCCCTACACCAAACGCGATCACGACATGCAGGTTAAAATTTCAAAACAAACTCTGAACCAATGACATTAATTTGGGGACAGGTCGAAAAGCATTAAACATGTATGGCAATTTAGCTAGTTAGCTTGCACTTGCTAGCTAATTTGTCCTATTTAGCTAGCTTGCTGTTGCTAGCTAATTTGTCCTGGGATATAAACATTGAGTTGTTATTTTACCTGAACTGCACAAGGTCCTCTACTCCGACAAATTAATCCACACATAAAACGGCCAAACAAATCGTTTCTAGTCATCTCTCCTCCTTCCAGGCTTTTTCATCGTTGAACTTATATGGTGATCGCATCTAAACTTTCATAGTATTACCACGACAACCGGCAAAACAGTTCGTCTTTCAATCAGCAGGTGGGTACCTGCTTCTATAAACCAATGAGGAGATGGGAGAGTTAGGACTTTCAGCGCGATCTGCGTTAAAAATAGGAATTACTTCTTTTTTAGCCCTTGGTAACGCAGACGCTCGTTGACGCACGCGAGCAGTGTGGGTGCAATAATTGAATAACATGGATTTCTAKATTTATTTTGTGACGCTCGCGCACGCGACGTGTCCGGTCTGGTCAGCATGTTAGGCTACTTTGCGAACTGGGCTTGAAAACAGGTGGTAGGCCTATACCCTACGATCCAAAATGCAATATGGTTTGATGAGAACACTCACATTTTGCCAAGGCCGTGTGGCCGACACCAAGACACACGCGGACAGCAGTGGACGCATACATTCTGTCCAAATGACAATCACCAAATGTCATTACACTTTTTGGTGATTTCTGTAACAGATGTCTCTTTCCATCCGCAACTGGTTGGAGGCTGTAAATATGTTTTGAGTGGATGAATGTGCACGGGTAGCCTAGTAAAGGAGCCCTTTGAAGTGATTGTTTGACAATCAGACAAAAACATCGTGACTGGTTGTGTTGATGCCACAATAAAAAGGTAATCCGCACATATAGCTGGATTAGGCAGCCGCCAAGAGCGACAGTTTGACGGAGAGGTCATTTTCCAAGCTAAACTGACCAAGACCTTCCTCCAACAACACATAACACCTCACATTATTCTGCTCAAAAACAATGAGAACTTCTCTCACCCAGTGGGATGAGGGCTATTTCGGTGAGCGCTGATGCCACCCCATGATAAGCAGTGCCCACTTTGTCGAAGGCAGGGGCGCAAAATATTTAGCTCCATGCCCAGCGCGCTTCTCCAGCGTGCTGTTGGAGAGACTCGGCGCTTCGGCGCTACACCAARGCTCCATCAACTTAATTTACCCTTACATAAAGGATGTAGCCTATGGTAGAAAGAGTAGCACCCTGTGTGGATTTTCTGTAGCCCATAGACTGGAGACCATCTGTATTACAATGCCATGAGACTGACACTTTTTTCAATCATTAGCTTATTAATGAGGAGAGAGAAAGCAGGAGAAAGTCAACTAAAAAGGCAAGCGGGCAGACATCAGCTTTGGAGCAGCTGCGGCATAATCAAACAGAGGTGGACAGCAAATGGTGCTGAAAGTAATTAATTTCAGCAATTGTCTTCATTTTAATTTGACTTAACTAACAACGAGGGCTTTGTTGGAGCCTATTTCGTCCTATTCAAAACAATGTGGAGGTCGGCCTACCCGTTTGACAGATGCAATTATGCTATCCATAGACTTGTCGGTTTTGTCAAATCCTCCTATACTGTCACCACGCACTCTTTAAATACCTCCGTGTCTGGGAAGGGCTTGGTGTGTTCGGTTGAAACCAGGGCTCAAACTGAGTGAGGTTATGCAATACACTTTTTTAAAGAAAATGGCAAAAAGGATACCTATTGGTAACTTTACAGAAAACAAAAGAATAGAGATAATATATAGCGTTCTATAACAATGCATAACTCCATGATGCCTTGTGCTAGAAACAAGCTTTAAAATGCCAACAAAAGATGTGACTCTGAGGCATGTGGGGATATATTGATTWGTCTCTATGACATTCTGAAGTTGAGCTGCAGCCTTCAACATTTTTTATTTGATATTATGTCCCTATTAATTGAGCTTTTCACTTTCTGAAAAGAGAAGATGTTTAAACCCAGGCAGCTTTTAGGGAAGCAATTGGCAAACCTATTACTGTCACTCCTAAATCCCGCTCCAGCCCTCGACGTCGCCAGGTCTACTAACCACCGGTCTGAGCCATCTTCTCCATCACAACCATCATTCTCCATCACCTTGATTACTCTCCCTTTCTTTAGCCCTCAGTAGCCTCAGTCATCAGTCAGTGTTGGTTTTGTCACGTTCAGTACGCTTCTCCTGTTTTGCTTATCTGCCTTTTGTCTTATGATTAAACTCACCTTCTGCACCTGCTTCCTGACTCCCAGCATACAGTTGAAGTCGGAAGTTTACATACACTTATGTTGGAGTCGTTAAAACTCGTTCTTCAACACTCCACACATTTCTTGTTAAACCTATAGTTTTGGCAAGTCGGTTAAGACATCTACTTTGTGTATGACACAAGTCATTTTTCAACAATTGTTTACAGACAGATTATTTCACTTATAATTCACTGTATCACAATTCCAGTGGGTCAGAAGTTTACAGACACTAAATGTCCTCTGTCTGATAAAACAAAATAAACTTTTTGGCCATAAGACCATCGTTATGTTTGGAGGAAAAAGGGGAGGCTTGCAAGCCGAAGAACACCATCCCAACCGTGAAGCACGGGGGTGGCAGCATCATGTTGTGGGGGTGCTTGCTGCAGGAGGGACTGGTGCACTTCACAAAATAATAGAAAATGATGTGCAATAATTGAAGCAACGTCAGTAGGAAGTTAAAGCTTGGATGCAAATGGGTCTTCCAAATGGACAATGACCCAAGCATTCTTCCAAAGTTGTGGCAAAATGGCTTAAGGACAACAAAGGCAAGGTATTGGACTGGCCTCACAAAGCCTGACCTCAATCCTGTAAGAACGTGTGGGCAGAACTGAAAATGCGTGTGCGAGCAACGAACCTACACACCTGACTCAGTTACACCAGCTCTGTCAGGAGGAATGGGACAAAATTCACCCAACTTATTGTGGGAAGCTTTTCGGCTACCCGAAAGGTTGACCCAAGTTAAACAATTTAAAGGCAATGCTACCAAATACTAATTGAGTGTATGTAAACTTCTGACCCACTGGGAATGTGATGAAAGTAATAAAAGCTGAAATAAATCATTGTCTCTACTATTAACCTGACATTTTACATTCTTAAAATAAAGTGGTGATCCTAACTGCACTAAGACAGGGAATATTTACTAGGATTAAATGTCAGGAATTGTGAAAAACTGAGTTTAAATGTATTTGGCTAAGGTTTATGTAAACTTCCGACTTCAACTGTATATACGTTACATTTGCTGACCCCTGCGGTACACCTTTCTAGTTTAGTGGGGATAGGAGGGGGTGGAATTGTTTGTCTTGGCTAGTGGCGGCAGAATGTCCAGGGGCGGGCTTGTCAGGTCCATAAATGTTTTTGATGCACGGGCACGCACACATAGGAGGTCCCGTATCGGGAATAAATTAAATCTATGTTCACCCTTGTAGATGATATCATGTTTTTTACTATAAAATAGATGTGTCTTGACTGTGATAAGGGCTCGGGAAATGTTTCTGTTCTGCTAAATTAACAAAATAAGGTTATGCCATTGCATAGCCGTAGGCTTCTACGAGCAAGTGCCACTGCTGAGGTTACTGCTTTTTGAGATTGTCTTCCATGAATATATATAACCAGTTTGATATTACAGTTTCAATTCATTCATCTTAATTGGCACTTGCTTTTTTATTGACTGAATATACAGTCGTGGCCAAAAGTTTTGAGAATGAACAAATATTAATTTTCACAAAGTTTGCTGCTTCAGTGTCTTTAGATATTTTTGTCAGATGTTACTATGGAATACTGAAGTATAATTACAAGCATTTCATAAGTGTCAAAGGCTTTTATTGACAATTACATGAAGTTGATGCAAAGAGTCAATATTTGCAGTGTTGACCCTTCTTTCAGTTTGTCAGAATTTGTGGGTTTTGTGTTCGTCCACCCCTCTTTGAGGATTGACCACACGTTCTCAATGGGATTAAGGTCTGGGGAGTTTCCTGGCCATGGACCCAAAATATCGATGTTTTTTGTCCCTGAGTCACTTAGTTATCACTTTTGCCTTATGGCAAGGTGCTCCATCATGCTGGAAAAGGCATTGTTTGTCACCAAACTGTTCCTGGATGGTTGGGAGAAGTTGCTCTCGGAGGATGTGTTGGTACATTCTTTATTTATCATGGCTGTGTTCTTAGGCAAAATTGTGAGTGAGCCACTCCATTGGCTGAGAAGCAACCCACACATGAATGGTCTCAGGATGCTTGTACTGTTGGCATGAACACAGGACTGATGGTAGCGCTCACCTTGTCAAGCTTTTTTTCCGGATGCCCCAAACAATCGAAAGGGGATTCATCAGAGAAAATGACTTTACCCCAGTCCTCAGCAGTCCAATCCTTGTACCTTTTGCAGAATATCAGTCTGTCCTGATGTTTTTTCCCGGAGAGAAGTGGCTTCTTTGCTGCCCTTCTTGACACCAGGCATCTTCCAAAAGTCTTCGCCTCACTGTGCGTACAGATGCACTCACACCTGCCTGCTGCCATTCCTGAGCAAGCTCTGTACTGATGGTGCCCCGATCCCGCAGCTGAATCAACTTTAGGAGACGGTCCTTGGGCACCCTGAACCTTCTTCACAACAATTGAACCGCTCTCTCTTGAGTTCTTGATGATCCGATAAATGGTTGATTGAGGTGCAATCTTACTGGCAGCAATATCCTTGCTGTGAAGCCCTTTTTGTGCAAATCAATGATGACGGTACGTGTTTCTTTGCAGGTAACCATGGTTGACAGAGGGAAAATGATTCCAAGCACCACCCTCCTTTTGAAGCTTCCAGTCTGTTATTCGAACTCAATCAGCATGACAGAGTGACAGAGTGATCTCCAGCCTTGTCCTTGTCAACACTCACAGAGAATCACTGACATGATGTCAGCTGGTCCTTTTGTGGCAGGGCTGAAATGCAGTGGAAATGTTTTTGGGGGATTCAATTCATTTGCATGGCAAAGAGGGACTTTGCAATTAATTGCAATTCATCTGATCACTCTTCATACATTTTGGAGTATATGCAAATTGCCATTATAGAAACTGAGGCAGCAGACTTTGTGAAAATTAATATTTGTATCATTCTCAAAACTTTTGGCCACGACTGTACAGTATATAGGGTAATTTTTGCAATTAGGGGTTCTCTGTAATGGTTATGGTAAATTCGGCATTATTGCGGACTGCTGGCATATAGATAACCCCCCCCCCTTCAGACAAAGTCAGGGGCCCATGTGTTGAGGGACATATCACTAAGCCCTGTGCGTTGAGTGGAGTTAGCATTGGAAGCCTGTTGTGTTCCCGGTTTAAATCCAGGTATTCCGTGGTAAGCACAGAAGCGCACTGGGAACGTCTACATTGTTGCCTATAAACCCCCAGCTCCCAACCAGGATGGGGACCCTTTTGTTCCCACAGAGACAAAGCCAGGCATGGGTGTGTGTGTCGTTGGGATGGGATGTGGTGTGTGTGTTGTTGGGATGGGGTGTGTGTTTGTTGGGATGGGCTGCGTGTGTTGTTGGGATGGGTGCGGTGTGTTGTTGGGATGGGGTGCTTGTGTTGTTGGGATGGGGTGCGTGTGTTGTTGGATGTGGTGGTGTGTTGTTGGGATGGGGTGCGTGTGTTGTTGGGATGGGGTGCGTGTGTTTGTTGGGATGGGGTGCGTGTGTTGTTGGGATGTGGTGCGTGTGTTGTTGGGGATGGGGGTGGCGTGTGTTGTTGGGATGGGGTGCGTGTGGTTGTTGGGATGGGGTGCGTGTGGTTGTTGGGATGGGGTGCGTGTGTTGTTTGGGATGGGGTGCGTGTGTTGTTGGGATGGGGTGCATGGGTTTGTTGGGATGGGGTGCGTGTGTGTTGGGATGGGGTGCGTGTGTTGTGGGATGTGGTGCGTGTGTTGTTTGGATGGGTGTGTGTGTTTTTGGAATGGGGTGTGTGTGTTGTTGGGATGGGGTGTGTGTGTTTTTGAGACATCGCGACGACGACTCTAGGAGCTCGTGTTGTTGGGATGGGGTGCGTGTGTTGTTGGGATGGGGTGCGTGTGTTGTTGGGATGGGGTGCGTGTGTTGTTGGGATGTGGTGCGTGTGTTGTTGGGATGGGGTGTGTGTACGATGGCCGAAGCAGCTGGATGTTCTGAGCTCATTGCTCCATACATCACTGTGAGGTGTTACACACATGAACATACTGTACACTCCCATGCAATCACACACACACACACAGTACATTCAAACTACATCTCTTATGCCAACACATACTGTGTATTATACTGGCCACTGAAGATTGTGAACAGACATGCAACAGGACTTAAGTGGCAGTGCAATAATACTCACTAATGAATGAACCCATGGACACCTGCTGATGTCACCTGAATGAAACAGCTTAAGCTCCTACCTAGAAGGAGCTTCACTTCCACAGCCTGAGGCTACAGGTGATTGAGCAAGTGTGTGTGTGTCCACGCGAATCTCACGTCTCGCTTTCCACGAACTGCAGGTCACAACGTGACACAAACGAGCTCTCACTGCCCTAAGTGCGTCCCTGGGGCTCGGGGGAAGCAGAGGAGGAATTGTCGAGGCGGGAGATAAGGGGATAAGAGCTGTGTGTGTCTGTGTGTCTGTGTGTGTTGTGTGGTGTGGTGTGTGTGTGGTGTGTGTGTGTGTGTGTGTGTTGTGTGTGTGTGTGTGTGTGTGTGTGTGTGTGTGTGTGTGTGTGTGTGTGTGTGTGTGTGTGTGTGTGTGTGTGTTGTGTGTGTGTGTGTGACTGTTCTTTAACTCTCGCTCTATTTCTCGGTCTGTCTGGCTGTTTGTCTGTCTGTCTGTCTGTCCCACAGTACGACTACACGAAAGTATCTCAGAGGAAGGCTTCCATTACCTCGTCTTTGACCTGTGAGTATACTGATACCTGTCAGCCAGTCCCCTGCTCTCTCTGGCCAATATACTCTCACAACTCTCATACTTAAAGGTGCTTATAACACCAGACAATAACATGTGGCTTTGATTGCTGCAGAGGCCACATGTAATGGCTATATGTAATAATTATAAGTCTGCTAAATGACCATATTATTATCATTAATACATCCAATACTCAAAACCATAAGAAATGCTTCTTTGTTTAGTTTCAGTAATAGATAACTGTGATAGTGTGTATGGTTATCAGCAGGTCAAGTGGTGTAGACTGAGAGCCCTTTTGTTACGGGTGTGTACGGGAGGCGAAGTCAGGTGCAGGAGAGCAGAGTAGAGTTAACAGGCGCACTTTTATTCCGGTCAATAAATAAGCACAAAATGACATCAAAGTGCCCAAAACACGGAGGATGTACAAAGTCTAGCGCGTGAACGAACCCACATAACAATCAATAATTACACACAAAGACATGGAGAAGAACAGAGGACTAAATACATGCAGTGTGATTAGATAATGAAAACTAGGTGTGTATGGAAACAAGACAAAACAAATAGACATATGAAAAATGGAGCGGCGATGGCTAGAAAGCCGGTGACGTCGATCGCCGAACACCGCCCGAACAAGCAGAGGAGCCGACTTCGGTGGAAGTCGTGACACCTTTGTACAGTGCATTCAGAAAGTATTCAGACCCCTTCCCTTTTCCCACATTTTGTTATGTTACAGCCTTATTCTAAAATGGATTAAATACGTCTACACACAATACCCCATAATGACGAAGCGAAAACAGAAATACCTTATTTACATAAGTATTCAGAACCTTTGCTATGAGACTTGAAAATTGAGCTCAGGTGCATCCTGTTTKCATTGATCATCCTTGTGTCACGATCGTCATAATAACTGGACCAAAGCGCAGCGTGATCTGGGTTCCACATCTTTTTATTTCTAGATGAAACTCACAGCAAAACAAAAACAATACATCTCAAAACGAAACGTGAAGCTAACAWTAGTGCTAACAGTCAACTATCCATAGTCAAGATCCCACAAAGTACAAAGGGGAAATGGCTGCCTAAATATGATCCCCAATCAGAGACAACGATAAACAGCTGCCTCTGATTGGGAACCATACCAGGCCAACATAGATGTATAAATCACCTAGATAACCCACCCTAGTCACACCCCGACCTAACCAACATAGAGAATAAAAAGCTCTCTATGGTCAGGGCGTGACACCTTGAGATGTTTCTATTGGAGTCCACCTATGGTAAATTCAATTGATTGGACATGATTTGGAAAGGCCTGTCTATATAAGGTCCCACAGTTTACAGTGCATGTCAGAGCAAAAACCAAGCCATGAGGTTGAAGGAATTTTCCGTAGAGCTCTAAGACAGCAATGTGTCGAGGCACAGATCTGGGGAAGGGTACTAAAACATTTCTGAAGCATTGAAGGTCCCCAAGATCACAGTGGACTCCATCATTCTTAAATGGAAGAAGTTTGGAACCACCAAAACTCTTCCTAGTTCTGGCCACCCGGCCAAACTGAGCAATCGAGGGAGAAGGGCCTTGGTCAGGGAGGTGACCAAGYACCCAATGGTCACTCTGACAGAGCTCCCGAGTTCCATCTGTGGCGAAGGGAGAACCTTCCAGAAGGACAACCATCTCAGCAGCACTCCAGCAATCAGGCCTTTATGGTAGAGTGGCCAGACGGAAGCCACTCCTCAGTAAATGGCACATMACAGCCCACTTGGAGTTTGCCAAAAGGCACCGAAAGGACTCTCAGACCATGAGAAACAAGATTCTCTGATCTGATGAAACCAAGATTGAACTCTTTGGCCTMAATGCTAAGCGTCACATCTGGAAGAAACCTAGCACCATCCCTACTGTGAAGCATGGTGGTGGCAGCATCATGCTGTGGGGATGTTTTTTCAGTGGCAGGGACTGGGAGACTAGTTAGAATTGAGGGAAAGATGAATGGAGCAAAGTACAGAGAGATCATTGATGAAAATCTGCTCAGGATCTCAGACTGGGGCGAACATTCACCTTCCAACAGGACAATAACCTGAGCACACAGCCAAGACAATGCAGGAGTGGCTTCGGGACAAGTCTCGGAATGTCCTTGAGTGGCCCAACCCGAGCCTGGACTTGAACCTGATCGAATATCTCTGGAGTGACATGGAAATAGCTGTGCAGCAACTCTCCCCATKCAACCTGACAGAGCTTGAGAGGATCTGCAGAGAAGAATGGGAGAAACTCCCCAAATACAGGTGTGCCAAGCTTGTAGTGTCATACCCAAGAAGACTCAAGGCTGTAATTGCTGCCAAAGTTGCTTCAACAAAGTACTGAGTAAAGGGCCTCAATACTTATGTCACGCCTGCTCCCGCTTCTCCTCTCTGGCACTCYAGGGCACCAGGCTGCCCTTCATTATGCACACCTGTCACCATCATTACGTGGATCTGTGCAATATTGGGCCCACCTGGACTGCATTACTTTGTTGATTGCCCCTCTATATCTGTCTGCTCCTCAGTTTGTTCCCCGTGTCAGCATTGATGTCGTTACGTTTTCCCCTGTCCAGACGCTGTCCTTGTTTGTTTCTTGTCTATTATCCATTAAATGTTCACTCCCTGTACTTGCTTCTCGTCTCCCATTTCAGTTTTACATTTTTAATACATTTGCAAAAAAATTCAAAAAAAACTGTTTTTGCTTTGTCATTATGGCGTATTGTGTGTAGATTGATGAGAATAATAGGGCTGTAACCTAACAAAATGTGGGAAAAGTCAAGGGGTCTGAATACTTTCCGATTGGCACTGTACAGCCAGGGAGAATAGTAAATTGAAAAAACGATGGACAGAGGATCATTTTTTTCACATTTTCATAGCGAGGAAGCATATCAAATTTTCAGTGTGGCCCTCCGGACCTCGTTGAAGACCGACTGCGGCCCCCAGGGCAAAATGAGTTAGACATCCCTGGTCTAGTGGGACTGTTCTTATTGCGGAGAGGACAGGCTGACATGTCACCACTCAGACAGCACTGTGTAACTACAGGTCATTCAAGAGAGGGTTAACTAGGGTTAACATCTATAGTTAACACCCTATAGCCCCAAGTGTTGGTAACATTCTTCCTCAACCAAAACACTTTCTTAATTGTCTTARGCTAAATTGTCTTTTGCATAAACCATGCTTTTGTMTGTGTGTTTGTMTGTGCTTGTGTGTTTTGTTTGTCCAGTGGAACATGCTCTCTCTGGGCAGTGTTCCCCGGATTCTCTGGTAGACTGGGTGTGTGCCATCATACCATCATGGTTCCAGACTGGTGTCCATGTGTTGACTAAGCTGTTGTTTCTCTCCTTCCAGTGTCACCGGTGGAGAGCTGTTTGAAGACATTGTTGCCAGAGAGTATTACAGTGAGGCTGATGCCAGGTGGAAACACACACACACACACACACCCCCGTGCACACACACACACATTGTTAAAACACACTCTCCTACTATACGCACACACATACAGTACAGTGCACACTGTCATTCTACATCACTATTGAGAACACACAACACTCTGTTGCCCCGCAGCCTACATTTATTTAGGCTTCACTTGGACAATTGTGTCCGTACCATAACATGTTTCTTTGGAGACCTTTTGCACATATGAACATACCAGTGGAGGCTGCTGAGGGGAGGACGGCTCATAATAATGGCTGGAACGGAGCGAATGGAATGGCGTCAAACACATAGACACCATGTATTTGATACCATTCCACTCATTCTGCACCAGCCATTACCACGAACCAGTCCTCCCCAATGAAGGTGCCACCAACCTCCTGTGGAACATAATGTTCGTTGACATTGTGTGTAACTATACAGTTCCACACTCATGCTTTTCCTCCCTAGGCTGAGTATTGTCCTGGCATGGTGTTTGTGTGCACATGGGCTGTGTGGGAGAGAGTGTGAGACTCAGTGTGGGCCAGGGGTGAGTGTGGCTGTCAGAGGGGGAAGGAAGCTGCAGACAGTTTGTGGACAATATGGAGGCTCTGGCCCAGAGGCCTGCATGTCTCTGTTCTGGCTGGGAAGTGTTTCTCTCCAGGACAGAATCTGGGTCCGGGCTCAACCACGCCACCTGAGCTGCTCATTTAATCAAGCAAAAGGGGAAGCGAGAGAATATGATAGGGTGCAAAATGCCTCCGGGAGTATGACTTTTCACAAGTACAGGGAAAGGAGGGGGAAGAGTATGACTTTTCACAAGTACAGGGAAAGGAGGGGGGGGGGGCGAAAGAGAAAGAGAGGAACAGGGAGAGAGACTGGAGGGAGAGAAAAAGAGGAGAGGAGACAAGACAGGAGGATAAAGAATTTGGGGTCGAGTGAGAAAACGTGTAAGCTAGATAAGCAGCCTAATCACTAGAATTCGATTTTGGACGTTTGAGAAGGTCCTGAGAACGTCGATATATGCCTTCCACGGCGCTCACAAAAAAAAAAGGAAAAACAATTGCCCAGAACTGGGCGCAAACCCGTTATGCTCTGTGCCGAAGCACACTGCTCAGACCACTGCGCTGCGGCTGTTCACAGAGCTCTAGCAAGCCGTGAGAATATTTGATGATTCTTGATGGTATGAGGTCGGCAGGTTTGCAGAGCCTTCCCCGAACCATAGCCCTAGCCTTAACCACTCGGAATTAATACCTAAAGTGTTAACCTTTGAGTTGTTTCTGTTTGAACGTTCATCCATAATACGTCGAATTTCGAGGGGAAACTATGAGTTCTTGTTGAGATAAGAGGGAGAGCGGAGAGTGAAGGAGAAAAATGGGTGGAAACGCGCATGTGTGTGTACACACAGGCCTCCTTGAGACAAAGAAGGAGAGAGAGAGTGAGAGAGAGAGAGAAAAAGCGAGAGAGGAAGACTTTTACTGGGAATGGCAGTGCTGGTGCCTTTGTAGAGGGATGGAATGGAATGCAGGGTACAGATTTGGCCAAATTTGGCCACAATACATGCTTTTCTCCTGATTACTCTGAACGAAAGGATATTTCATGAGTACCATGCTCCCCTAGGACCCTGTCTCTCATAATATCATCTCTCTTCTCTCTCTCTCTCTCTCCTTCTTTTATCATTCATCCCCTTTTCTCTTGTGTTCTTACTCCACTTTTAAATCCAGTCTGACTAGATGGAAAGGGGCTGTTGCTTTTCTTAAATGTATTTATTTATTTATTTGTATTTCACCTTTATTTAATCAGGTAGGCAAGTTGAGAACAAGTTCTCATTTACAACTGCGACCTGGCCAAGATAAAGCAAAGCAGTTTGACACATATAACAGCACAGAGTTACACTTGGAGTAAAACAAACATACAGTAGAAAAATAAGTCTTTATACAATGTGAGCAAATGAGGTGAGATAAGGGAGGTAAAGGCAATAAATAGGCCATGGTGGCGAAGTAAATACAAATTAGCAATTAAAACACTGGAATGGTAGATTTGACAGTAGATGAGTGTGCAAAGTAGAAATACTGGGGTGCAAAGGAGCAAAATAAATACATAAATACAGTAGGGGAAGWGGTAGTTGTTTGGGCTATTTATAGATGGGCTATGTACAGGTGCAGTGATCTGTGAGCTGCTCTGACAGCTGGTGCTTAAAGCTAGTGAGGGAYATAAGTGTTTCCAGTTTCAGAGATTTTTGTAGTTTGTTCCAGTCAATGGCAGCAGAGAACTGGAAGGAGAGGCGGCCAAAGGAGGAATTGGCTTTGGGGGTGACAAGTGAGATATATCTGCTGGAACGCGTGCTACGGGTGGGGGCTGCTATGGTGACCAGCGAGCAGAGATAAGGCAAGACTTTACCTAGCAGGGTCTTGTAGATGACCTGGAGCCAGTGGGTTTGGCGACGAGTATGAAGCGAGGGCCAGCCAACGAGAGGGTACAAGTTGCAGTGGTGGGTAGTATATGGGGCTTTGGTGACAAAACGGATGGCACTGTGATAGACTGCATCCAATTTGTTGAGTAGAGTGTTGGAGGCTATTTTGTAAATGACATCGCCGAAGTCGAGGATCGGTAAGATGGTCAGTTTTACGAGGGTAAGTTTGGCAGCATGGGTGAAGGATGCTATGTTGCGAAATAGGAAGCCAATTCTAGATTTAACTTTGGATTGGAGATGTTTTATGTGAGTCTGGAAGGAGAGTTTACAGTCTAACCAGACACCTAGGTATTTGTAGTTGTTCACATATTCTAAGTCAGAGCCGTCCAGAGTAGTGATTTTAATGCCTGTTTGATGTAACTCAGCACATAGCAGCCTCTTAGCTGTTTAAAAAAAWATATATACAATGTGTAAGAGAGTGTAAAGAGTAAAAAGAAAAGTTGAACCAACACATATGAAAAAATACTATAGTATACTATGGTATAAATACTATATTATTCACTGTAGTGTTTTTGCGGACTTTACTATAGAATTTATTGTGTTGTTTTTGTGGTACAGTGAATACTGTAGTATTTGCTGTATTATACTATAGTATTCTGTAGTATTTACAGTTCACTATAGTATAAATACTGTAGTAAAATAAAACTGAGTATACCAAACATTAGGAACACCTTCGTAATATTGAGTTGCAACCAGCCCCCTTTTGTCCTCAGAACAGTCTCAATTCGTCGGGGCGTGGAATCTACAAGGTGTCGAAGGCATTSCACAGAGATGCTGGCCTATGTTGACTCCAATGTTTCCCACAGTTGTGTCAAGTTGGCTGGATGTCCTTTGGGTGGTGGACCAGTCTTGATACGCACAGGAAACTGTTGAGTGTGAAAAACCCAGCGGCGGTGCAGTTCTTGACACAAACCAGCGCGCCTGGCATCTACTAGAATACCCCGTTTAGAGGCATTTTCCTTGAGGAAACTAGCAAAAATAGCACATTTTCCATAATGTTTGTAGGTAGGACTCGGACTGAATGGATAGTTCAGCGCTTCTGCTTTTTTCTATAACTATATTTACTTTGTAGTACTGTACTTCGATGATACTGTAGTATTCACTATTGTATTCGACAGTATACTACATTCTAAAGTAAGTACTACACATGATCGAGGGATACTACAGGGTGTAGTATAGTATTCTACAGTATACTACAGTTTACTACAGCATTCTATAGTAAGTTCTGTAGTATTCTATAGTAAACTGTAAAAAAAAAAATTATGTGGGAAAGACTAGGAAACAGACCATGTACTATCAAACCCACGTCAACATATTCTCTTAAAACATACTGAAGTCGATAATAGCTTTATTCACCATTAAGCCTAGTAGGTGTCTGTTTTACCCACAGACCTTATAAAACTGCAGAGACGTTACATTGGCACTGGCAATGTGTAAAGTAGGGCCAAAAAGCACCAACTTCAGTGTGACTTAAATGTTGCCCATTTAGATGGAATATAACCATGTGTGTTTACAGCCAGATTGTTGGGAGGATATGAKAGATGTGAGGTCGACAGTAGAAAATGGCGCTGAGATGACATGGTAAATAAATCTACTGTCTTGCAGGCTTTTGGTTTAATAGAAAACAGCCCCGTATGGGGAAAGGGCTGAGGCTAGCGAGGTTTCTCTGGCTCCACACAGAGTCCTCTGCACAGTTACTCTTCCCCTCTCTTTCTCTGTATCGCCCTGTCTTTCTCAGTCTCTCTATTTGCTTTCTTTCAGTCTCTCTGTGTCTCTTTTAATTGTTTTCTTTTTTAGCCCTTTTTTGATCTTGTCTCGTCGGTGCACCTCCTCAACGGGCTCAAGAGGCGAAGGTCGAGTCATGCGTCCTCCGAAAACATGACCCGCCAAGCCGCGCTTCTTAACACCCGCCCCACCAATGTGTCGGAGGAAACACCGTTCACCTGACTACCGAGGTCAGCCTGCAGGCGCCCGGCCTGCCACAAGGAGTCGCTAGAGCACGATTAGCCAAGTAAAGCCCCCCCCGGCCAAACCCTCCCCTAACCCGGAAGACACTGGGCCAATTGTGCACCGCCCTATGGGACTCCCGATCACGGCAGGTTGTGTGATACAGCCCGGGATCGAACCCGGGTCTGTAGTGATGCCTCTAGCACTGCGATGCAGTGCCTTAGACCGCTGCTACAGTGCCTTAGACCGCTGCTACAGTGCCTTAGACCGCTGCTACAGTGCCTTAGACCGCTGCTACAGTGCCTTAGACCGCTGCGCCACTCAGGAGGCCCACATTCTCAGTCTCTATCTTTCTCTGCTTCTCAGCCTGTAGTTCTAGAACACTGTTTATAATAATAACAAACAGCAATAGTCATGAATTGGACTCCTGCAAGTGCTCAAAGTGCTTAAATGACAAGGGGAAACGCACCTCATCTGATCCATAAACCAGTAGTTTCCATTAGTTCCTACCCCGTACTGTGTATTGTGTGGTGGTTGTGATGTGTCTGCGCGTTGACGTGTGTGTTCTGTGTCCTGTGTCTCCTTTCTCTGCAGCCAGTGCATCAATCAGATCCTGGAGAGTGTCCACCACATGCACCAGCATGACATTGTGCACAGGGACCTCAAGGTGAGTCATCTATCACCATGGCAACGCAACACCTGGGAGGGCTGCGTCATCATGCCCCCGCCCCCAAATCCCTCCCGCTGGCAACCCTACCGACGCATATGCACAAATGTGTGTATATGAAAGCCAATGAAAAAGTACACAAAATTCCACACACACGTAAGCAAATAAAAAAAATACAATTCTTTGGACGTCAGAGAGAGTGGCTAATGAAAAAACAACAGACCCTTTCCATCTAGTCAGACTGGAATTAAAAGTAGAGACACTGAGCCAGACAGTGTGTTTCAGGTGATTATCATTCCCCAGCCTGTCTCTCTCGCTCTTTTTCTCTCTCTCTCTCTCTCTCTCTCTCTCTCTCTCTCTCTCTCTCTCTCTCTCTCTCACCCTCTCTCTCTCACCCTCACTCTCTCCCCCTCGGTCTCTCCATCTCTGACGAAAGCAGACGGAGCACCATTTGACTTCTATTTATAGCCAGGGTGACATCACGGTGAATAGACACAGTGCTGGCTGGCCTGGTGATACTTACCACCGCACTCCAGTATTAACAAGAGGACACACTCCAAAGAGTTATTTTGTTTTGGTTTGAACGGTGAAAAACAGACCCATTTAGGCATACTTAGCTTTGTCAATAGCAAACCGTTTACATGCTCTAGTCAACAAGATGTGTTGAATATCACGGTGAGCCTCTTGAACGTACAGCTCTTACAAACACGGCACTGAAAGCATTATTACCAATACTACTTCAACTACATCTTGTATCACCACCGTTATTCTGTGTACGTGTACCAGTAGAACCATCCGTCATTCAGCTGGCAGGCTGGGAGGCGTTCCATAAGTCCAATGCATTGTTACTACTTTTGCCAGCAGATCCACTGCAGAGACAAGCACTAAGTGAGGGGGAAATAATGACGTGTGTGTGTGTGTGTGCGTGCGTGCGAAGTGAGTCGGAAATAATGAAGTGTGTGTGTGTACGCATGCGTGTGTAAGACTGTCACCGTGGAGTAAGGCCTCATGCCACTCCATTATATGTTTTATGCAATGTCCTTTGGAAATGTAAAAAAAGAGAGCGGGGGGGTGGTTGCAATATTCTCTAAAGAATAGAGATGAAAAGTGAGACATACAGGGAATAAGAGAGAAGCTGAGAGCTGTCCTCCCCCCACCACACAAACACAAAGACCATCACAATGGGCTGGCTGCCTGCATGGCATCTCCGGAGGCCAAATGGCTGAAGGTAAACAAGGGAAGAGCGAAGGGGACGAGAGAGATGCTGGTGGCAGCCTGGTTGCCACGGCAACCTGGGTGATGTCACGCCGGAGCGCTCCAGCGCCAGCGTAGACTGTAGGGGGACTTATTATGCCACCTCTAATTCATCACGACGGGTGTAACCTCTCTCTCTCTCTCTCTTTGTCTCTGTCTCTTTCTCGCTCTCCTCCATCTGTCGACACTCGCTTTCTCTGTCCTTTCTCTTTATCTCTCTTTCTCTATTCTCCCTGTCTTTCTTGAACTCTGTCTCTCTCCCTCTTTCTCCCTCTCTCTGTCTCCCTCGCTCCTTTCCTTCTATGCTCCCTGCTCAAGAGAGAGAGAGAAGAGAGACAGAGGCGCACGGAGGAGACTTAGCAAAAATGTCACGCTTCGGTCGCAGAATCAGTCAAACAAAGCCGGGGCCATGAGGGCACTCGGCACTGCACACGGCAGTCACACCACAGCCCCCCTCCACCTGTCCCTGTCCCCTCCCCTGCCCTCCTATTCTCCCCCCTCCCTCCCAACAGCCCCCCATAGGTACTGATTGAAGGTCACACCCCAGGGGTATTTACATTCACCTTCTCTGACCTTCTCTGACCCTCAGAGGCACACTACGTGTACGCCCACCCACTTCCGACACACATGACATTGAATGATTTATGCCTTTCTTCATTTTCCCCTACAGTACCAGTCAAAAGTTTGGACACACCTACTCATTCAAGGGTTTTTCTTTATTTTTACTACTTTCAACACTGTACAATAATAGTGAAGACATCAAAACTATGAAATAACACATTTGGAATCATATAGTAACCAAAAAAACACAGTTTTTTCATGGATTTTCTGATCCAGATTCCTGTCATGTTTTGCAGTCAGCATTCATGGACCTCACAGTTCAGTTGAATGACTCAACTCTGTCTGTGTCTTTTATAGACTCTTGAAGGAGTTTCTTCTGCAATTACTTTTGCCGAATTGATTGATTCTCTTTCTGTCTGTCTTGTCTCCCCTCTATGGTTTGGCTCTGGTTTGTAGCCAGAGAACCTGCTCCTGGCCAGTAAGCTGAAGGGAGCCGCGGTGAAGTTGGCTGACTTTGGGCTGGCCATCGAGGTGCAGGGAGACGAGCAGGCGTGGTTTGGTAAGAGTTTGACTTTAAACATTCAAATGTACATTACATAAAAGAGTAATGCTAGCAATGACAAAGATGGAAGACGTACAATGACAGGAAGTCAGTCTTCAGACTTCCTCTCCTCTGACGTCAAAAACTACTGACCGGCATCCCATCTTTTCTTTCCAAAACACTTGAGCATGCTGTCTCTGACCAACTCTCTCGTAATTTCTCTCAGAACGATCTTCTTGTCCCTAACCAGTCTGGCTTCAAGATGGGTCACTCAACCAAGACTGCTCTCCTCTGTGTCACGGAGGCTCTCCGCACTGCCAAAGCTATCTGCTGCCTTTGACACCGTGAACCATCAGATCCTCCTCTCCAACCTCTCAGGGCTGGGTCTCTCTTGCTCTGCACACTCTTTACATCCTACCTGGCAGGCCACTCCTACCAGGTGACGTGGAGAGGATCTGTGTCTGCACCACGTGCTCTCACTACTGGTGTTCCCCAGGGCTCAGGTCTGGGCCCTCTCCTCTTTTCTCTAAACACCAAGTAACTTGGGTCCGTCAAATCCTCGCATGGTCTGTCCTATCGTTGCTATGCGGATGAAACTCAACTACTTATCTCCTTCCCCCCTTCTGATCCCCGTGCCTATCTCTGCTTGGATGTGGGGCCACCACCTCAACCTCGAACAAGACAGAGCTGCTCTTCCTCCCTGGGAAGGCCTACCGCGCTCCAAGACTTCTCCATCATGGTTGACAACTCTACGGTGTCCCCCTTCCAAAGTGCAAAGAAACTTTGCCTGACCCTGGATGACACCCTGAGGTTCTCTGCAAACATCAAAGCTCCTGCAGGTTCATGCTCTGCAACATCTGTAGAGTACGACCCCACCTCACACAGGAAACGGCACAGGCCATAATCCAGGCACTGGTCATCTCCCGTCTGGACTACTGTAACTCACTGTTGGCTGGGCTCCCATCTTGTGCCATCAAAGCCTTGCAACTAATCCAGAACACCGCAGCCTGCCTGGTGTTCAACCTTCCCAAGTTCTCCCATGTCACCCCGCTCCCCCGCACACTGTACTGGATTCCAGTCGAAGGTCGCATCCACTACAAGACCATGGTACTTACCTACTGAGCAGCAGGAGGAACTGCCCCTCCCTACCTTCAGGCTATAATCAAACCCTACACACCAACATGAATACTATTTTCTGGCACATCTGGTCTCTTGGCTTTTCCCTGACGATAGCACAGTCCCTGCCCATCTTCCAAAAACATCTGAAACCCTACTCTCTTTAAAGAATATATTAAATAACCTAACACTTTATTTTTTTAAATGTTCTTTCTTACTAGCTCTGACTTTGCTGATAGCTACTTTGTTGAGGACAAATGTACTTAGTATGACTGAGATATGTGGTTGTCTCGCCTAGCTATCTTTAAGATGCACTAACTGTAAGTCGCTAAATGTAGCATCTGCTACCTGACTAAAATGTAAGTTAAATGTCTTCAGTGAATAAAAAAGGGTGAGCAGTACTCTTTAATGGTACCGATCTTACAACTGTAGTCCTATGGGCCAGTTCCAATACTTCACCTCCACCTCTCTCCTTCCCCATCCCGCCATCCTCTTTCTGCATTATCATCCTGCCCTCCTCTGTACCTCTTTCATCCCACCACCCCTCTCTTCTGCTCATCCCTCCACTCCTTCCATCGCTCTGCTCTCCATCTCTTACTCACTGGCATAATGTCGCTTGGCATTTGCACATCAAGGTAGTGGGCCCAGAGGTTGTGCAGTATTGACAGTAGGGCCCCTCACCTTTAATCTGACGACTGTTTGATTTGACCCCCCCCTGTGTCCATCTCTCCAGACAGAGTGGTTTGAACCTGTCACTTACACCACACCCCAGAGAGAAACAGGGGCCAGCGGGCCTGGGCTGAGTGCCCACATGCATTAATAGATGTTTATTAGATTGGTGTTGAGGAATAAGCTCCAAATTAGCAGACTTGGTCTTATCTAGCCAATGAGACAGAAGTCTGTGCACACTCTGAGTCATAGTGCTACTCATTAATATGGCTCCTCTGAATGGGGATGATAGGGGGTTTTGATGAAATGTCCTGTTGGTACACTTCTCTGACAATGTCATTACATTAGATCCTAGACTTTGGTTTTATTCTTTTTGACACGTTATTTGCTGCTGTAGGTTTTGCAGGCACTCCGGGCTACCTCTCTCCAGAGGTCTTGAGGAAGGACCCCTACGGCAAGCCAGTGGATATCTGGGCATGTGGTGAGTGACTCCTCCAACCTGTGTATGTGTACACATTTTACTATACTTGTGAGTACCAGAAGTCCTCATAAGAATAGTAAGCCAACTACAATTCAGAGAAGTGAGGACATTTTGCCGGTCCTCACTTGTAAGAAGGCTATTTTAGGCTGAGGGGTTAGGTTTAGGGTTAGAATTAGGGTTAGGCGTTAGTGGTTAGGGTTAGTGGTTAGGTTTAGGGGTTAAGGTTAGGGAAAGTAGGATTATTAATGGGAATCAAAAAAGTCCTCACAAGTATAGTGAGACATAGCTGTGTGTGTGTGTGTACTAACCCCCTCTGTTTGTGTTCTGTGTGCAGGTGTGGTCCTGTACATTCTCCTGGTGGGCTACCCTCCCTTCTGGGATGAGGACCAGCACAAGCTCTATCAGCAGATCAAGGCTGGGGCCTACGATGTGAGTAGTGACCACCTGCCCCTCTCTCTCTCTCTCTCTCTCTCTCTCTCTCTCTCTGTGTTTACCATTCACCACTATGGGATGAGAACAGATTTGTGTGTGCGTGAT